>NC_022035.1:6667143-6713505 GCF_000317375.1 Microtus ochrogaster | reverse complement strand
ATGTTCTCCCTCCTTCTGCTCCTCATTTATATCTTAAGAGCTCAGTCCGGTGCTCCAGTTTGGGTCTCTGTCTCTATCTTGATCCATCGCCAGATGAAGGTTCTAAGGTGATATGCAAGCTATTCATGAGTATGGCTGTAGGATAGGGTCATTTCAGGTTCCCTCTCCTCAGTTGCTCAAGGTACTAGCTGGGGACATCTCCCAGGACACTTGCAAGACCCTCTAGAGACCAGCAATGCATTATACGGTTTTTCATAACCCACCTGACTTTGAGAGGAACACACATTATTCCTGTCTTCACCACCATCTAAGGTCTGCCATCATCATTTATATTTTCTTCTCATCCACAAGTACAGTGAATAGTTTTCTATTATGAAACTACATAGCAGTGTGTGTATGATGCCTTCCTTCTCTCTTCCTGTCTCCTAATAAGGTAAAATACTGTGTGGTTGGAATAGTTGCAGAAAATGTGTTAGTTTTGACAGCAATTAGTGGTTTGTTTCCATTATTTTGTCTCTTTATGTTTTTATTGTTGTTGTGAATTTTGCTTATTTTCTTTTTTTAGCTCCAAGCTACTCTGGTAATCCAGAGACAATATGAAAACGTACATTCTGTATCCTTAGCATGAATTTAGTTTCTGTCAAAACGCCTAATTGAAAGCAAAAAGCAATCAGGAGACCTCTAAACTCCATTACACTTGGCTGTATTCCTTTGACAAAGGACTATTGGAAATATGGTTAAAATCAAGGGCTTCTTATTGTAACGTGTATCTGGATGGCAAGAGACGTTTTAGAGTCTGTAATATAGTCTCTGGTAATGGAGTTCTATGAAGTACCACTGCTTTCTCTCTTTGCATGCTTCACAGCTTAGTTCAGCAGTCACATAACTAACTAATTTTTGTTCTCTTTCCCCATCCTTGTTTTCATAGACACAGCCACACCTATTTGAGTAAAATATTTCCTATTTTGGTGATACTTCATTATATTCTATAAAGATTATTAAGAGCCAAACAATTATATTTTCATCCCAGTTTGTAAAAAAAAAAAATAGAAATTTTCTTACATTGTTGAAAAATTAATAACAAATGAGAATTAATACATGAATGAAGTACCTTCTATATCTCCCAGTTGGAGATCAAAGTTCAGTAGCTAAAGAAAACATTGAAAATTACTTGAGTCAATTCTAAGACAGAGGGATGAGTAGGCATTCAATTGACACCTAGCTCAATCTGATGAAGATAACTTATCTTTCCTTCTTCAAAGTGTTCTGAATTTTTTGTTTGAAATTTAAGTGCCACTTGTATAATTAGAAGTGTTGAGCTGATAAAAGCCACAATCATGTAGAAATATGTGTACCAGTACAATACGGACAATGAGATGTCCGCCATCATTCCAACTAGAAGACGTACAGTTGCTTCTCCCCCCTCCCCCTTTTTATTTCAAGTCTACTTTTCAATTATTTTATAATGAGCACAGAGGTATCTTCTAAAAGAAAGTCAATATTAAATTTAATTACATTTCCTCTAGGAGTCCTAAATGTGACTAAGACGTGGCCACACTTTAGAGCTCTTTGGAAAAGGCTAATGGTCAGCTTATGATGTACTTTGTAGTAGAGGATTGCCAGTATCTTGTTGCTGGCAGAGACGTGGCTTCCTGGGGAAGACAAATTAAACACCACAGGATTTTAATACTAACAAAAGTAGATTTAAAAGAGATACAACAATGGGGGTACAAATTCAAGTGGAAAAAAATAAGGTAAATTAAATCAGTTTCTTAGAACAGGGCAGTGACTTAGCAGTCAATGCAAATTGTTAGTTTCTCTTACAAGTTACCTTCTTATCATTGCAGTATATTCCAGATAGAAAACTGATAAGTACCCACTATAGCATCATACAGGGTGATTTGATGTATAACCTCAAATCATAGAACTTATAAATCTTTTAAGTTTGATTTCCTTTCTACTACACAATATTTTTAACAAAATAATTTTAGACAAAGTATTTTAATTCCTTCCATAATTTTCATGTCCTGATTAGTATTGCAGTTTTCTTTTGAATATTTTAGTATAACATTTGATTTATATAATAAAAATAATAACAAGATATATTTTCTCCTTATCAACTGAAAACAACTAAAAATTGAAAATACAATGAAAATTCTTCTTTCTAGACTGATTGCTTTCAATTTCTTTTCCTTCAGTGGTAGAATATATGGTAGATTTTGTGTTTACAATTCTAGGATTTCATAATAGTTTTAGTACATCTTTCTTACTCATAAGTAACATGCATCATACACTTAGTGATTACATAATGGTATAGTATGGAGAAGAGAAAAAGAAATAGTAGAAAAGTGAGTAAATATTTTTAAATACGTTTTAGGTAGCATGTAAATTATAAGAAATCAAAAGAGAAGAAAATCTGTATTAAGTCTGATAAAATATGGACAGTCGAAAGTTGATAAGACAAGACCCAATTGCCTTTTGCTATGTCTCGGTGTCTTCAGAAATAAGGCACTTTAAAGAGGATATGTCTGGGAGAAAGGCTCTGTGACTTACCATGCAGAGAACCTAATCGCTTTTATGGAGTGGAGGGAAAACCAGGGACTTTGTTTCTAAAGTTTTCTCAGATGCCAAAGTGAGATGATCAGAGGTAGCTTGCCTTGAATCCCATCAATGTGGGCTCATATTTGACTTCATGGAAATACTTTTATATTTCTTCCAAAAGTTTTATTTTTGCAGTTTCCAATATTACCTAGTTATTCTGAGATATTCTTAAAATTATTAAATGTAAGAACTCAGAGACATTATACTATATTGGCTATATGTTTCTTTCCCATATGATAGCCCTTTTCATTCAGAACTCTTTCAGTGGGCCTTTACTGTTCCTGACAGCCATATCTGCCATGTCACAAGTTTCTAGATACCTATGGGTTTACTTCTGTCCTCTGCATCTCTCTGCTCTGGAAATATTCTTCCCCACCATGCACGTGGAGAAATTATTAGTTCATTACAGACTCTGAGGAACACAGTCTAGTTTATAAGGCTACATGGATCTGGTATCTTTGACTTTTATCAGAAGATGCACAGCTGAGGAAATCAATATCTTGAAATAGTCCTGACATTCAAAGCATGCTATACTGTTGCTGCCATATTGCTAGCCCTCAACACCACATCTTATTAATTACTATGTTTTATATACTTTATTATACAATATGGCAAATATTAAAATACACTTTTTTCTTCAGAAATATCATCAGTATTTGAGGTAAGTTATAATATGTAGTTATAAAATTAGCTTGATAGTTTACATTAAAATTCAACAAATTGTTTTCTTATATTGAAATTAAATATTAATTTAGGAAAATTGACATTTTCACTCTGTTAGGTTCCTGATTTCATTACCATGGCATTGTTCTCAATTCATGTACATCTCCTTGCTTTCAGTAAAACTTAATGAAGCATCTCTGCACTGAGTTTATACACATACTTTTGAAAGAAATGTTTCAGATAGTTTTGATTACCATTTATTATTTTAATTTTGTTTTAGTTTATGCAATTAATTCCTAAAAGTATAGTAGCTCACAAAACAATTGTATAACTTGGCTTCATCTCCAATGATCATTCCTGAATGTTCGTTCAACAGTTTTGAGCAGATAATGGACTAGATACTTGTTCCTGTCCCTACAAATCTGTCTGCTGAAATTTCAGTTCATGATGCAATGATGTCAGGAAAGGGGCCCTTTAAGAGGTCATTAGATCATGGGTGAAGAGTCCTATTGAATAAGGTTGGTGATACGTAAAAATAAATCTTAGAGTACCTGATCACCACTTTGTCACATTTCTTCATGTTACAGCAATACCTGACCCTTAATTTATAAGCAGAAATCCCTTATTGTGTCTGGCTGTCAGGTAGGGTTCAGTCCATAATCAGCTGGTCCCTTGAATTAGGTGAGGCAGTTTGTCACTGTAGATGTCTGGGCTGGGGCCATTCCTCGCACGTCATGGCCCTAGATTAAAAGAAATAAAAAAAAAGGGACTGAGACCCTCAATCCCCTTCAAGGGCGTGTGCCTGGTAATGGTAAGTCCTCATCAGCTTTGACTTTTCCAGTATCCACCACCCCTCAGCCATGCCAAGCTAGAAACAAGCTTTCAATATGTGCACAAACCTTTGGGAGACATTTAAAATCCAAACCCTAAGCAAAGCCCATCGTTCATGTGAGGGCAGCATGGGTAGCACATAGTTGGGCATGTATGAAAAGCTTATGCAACACACCAACTATGCCTATGCCTTAGTTTTGGAAATGCCTGACACTAGAAGTTTGGACGACAAAATTCTTAAGTTCAGCAACTGTCCAGTCTATGAGATGTTGTTACACTGGTCCAAATATGCAACACAACTGTATCATCTTCAAACAGTAAAGCATTTTGCTTATTTCAATCCTTAGTCCTTTTGGTTTTGATTTCTCCATATAATAGATTGTTTGTTCCTATAATGCTTAAGAATAACTTGTAACAAGAGTCATCAGTGCTTCTCCCTTGTATTTTTTAAATGAAAGTCCTCTGACGACCACCTTTAACAATGTTGTTCACTTATTTCTTTCATTTTTCTTTTTCCATCCCTTTCACTTTCCCTTTCTTCTTGACAGTATCCTTATAAGTAAACAGAGTCCTCCTCAATAAATTGAGAATGTTTGCCAACTTATATGCATATCAAAATATGTAACTGTTCTGTGTGGATTTTTAAACGAAATATCTATCCTTTTTCTTTAATGATTTAATATCATGGTGAATACATTAATATATTTTTCAAATCATTAATTATAAACTTTTGAACTTGAAAAATAAGATGATGAAATTAGAGAATCAAAACTACATTGAAACATTCCTTCATGTATGTTAGTTAACATTAAAAGTCCATTTTAATCACATTAGAGCAATCAGACTCAAAATCCTGCTTGAATCAAGGAAAATAAAAACAGTAATGTTTAATGCAAGTTATTTTTAATTGCATAGTCAAATGTGACAGATATAACATGCATTAATCCCCGTATCTTTTATGCCATCTTCGTTGATGATACCAATAGAGTACAGGCAAGGCTCTGTCCTCAGATGTACAAATATTTAATGGGAATCAAGACTTTTCCCCAATGTCTCTGTAATAGATACAAGACTTTGCCTGAGGGCACTCTTTGAAAAATGAGAAACATTAAAACATTATCAGGGAAAAAGGGATCTTCTCCTCTGGCTGTCTGTTTTCATACTTTAAGAATGTTTGACAACAGTTTCATTCTTTTCAGTTATAATCAATGTATCTATAAAAAATTAGCATGAATAAGTAAAATGCAGTTAGCTTTGAGAGTTTATATTAACATAAGAAGCCTAAAATTTCTACTGGACACATAAAATATAGTCAGAAAAGGGGCTGCTACAGTCTTTCCTCCAACAAGCATTGACTGGAAGCCCAACGTTTCTCAGCTACTTTATACTCTGGTGCATCAGGAATCAATCTACCTCTCCTCAGTTCTGTAGGACCCTACAATTCAAACAGTGACCCCCAACTGCGATTGCTCTTTTCCACTGAGCTTTGAATACCGTGCTTTATGGTGAACAATCCTCACACTATTTTCATCTCCTTATACTATTCTGATTTTATCTCATCACACATACCCAGCTCTACTTTCTACTGCATAATTTTGCCTATTTCTTTTATGATATGCTTAACTGTGAGATATGTGGGAATTAAAAAAAATCTCTCTTCTGTCCAAGTTATTTCTAAATGGTGAATGTTTCTCTGAAGTTGCATACAACTAATTATGTTGCATAGTGTTAATTTACCTGGAACAACTTAGGGCAATTTCTCTACCATAAGTCATTTGACAAATAATTTAAAATAGTTATTAAGTTACACATTTAAATAGACTCTGAAGAATCTTCCATATATCTTCCAATGATTTAGTAGTCTCCAATTATTCCAAATCACAACTGTGACAAATGTTATAAATAAAAAATGCTTCACCAACTCCTTGGCTCACTGCTTGATACTGCTGGACTGCAACTCTAGTTAACTAAGCTTGAGAACCTGGAGAAGAGCTAGAAGCAGGAGGCTTCCCACCACAGGCATCCGTAAGATGATAAATCTTTGGCAGATGCAATTCCACAGACACTGACAGGAAGCACAAAGTGGCAGATCCTACTTACAACCTTATGGATACAGAAATCCCCAAAAGACAAATTGTACCTGGCAACATGAAGGGCCAGGTAAGATTTGCTTATGTGTATCCTGGTAAAGGAACCCCAATCTTAGGAAATATACTACTTACGTAGTAAGCAGTAAGCAAGCATGTTCTGTGACTGGGGGTAGCAGTGCATTTCTGAGGGAAGCTGACTCTCTTCTTAGGATTACCATTGGATTAGAAAATCCTGACAAGAGGTTCCACCTCTTTGATTCTGTCCCAATAATCAAAGTAAGTAGGAACAGGGATCATGAGATGCTATTATTCAACAAATATCTTCTGTTTTATTTATAAATATTTGGGAAAATATTTATGTTATGCAAAGAACTCCCTTTAATATATATTTATATTATGTGTAATATAAATATAATACATATATTTCATTCCATGTTACCCAAAATTTCAATATCTAAATGACAAATGGGCTTGTATAAAATGGCTAGGAGTTTTATTGTTCACATTATATTTATTTCCCCAGATTTTATTTTGTATTATCAAACTCCAAAACATGATTATATTTCTATTTCAGTAAGGTAAAAATTTTACCTGTTAAGCAACATTATTTAAGATGGACAGAAGGCTAGGCAAAAATGCTACTGTTCTTTAAAAAAAAAACAAAATAACAAAAATAAAAAACATAACAATTAAATGACTTATAATGACATTCTGCTATACTTATATATTAGTGCTTTGCACATCCATCATCAGAGATGTTTTAGATGGGACAAATACATACAACCACAGGCAGACATTATGCAGAGAGTGAAAGATCTTAAATCCTCAGCTCTAAATGGGAAGAGTCCATCAGATACCTCCCTTCAGAGCTCAGAGATCAGAACTGGCAATGCAAAAAGTATAAGCACCAGAGAAGGTGGGGAACACCAAGAGAACAAGGCCCTCTAAATTATCAGGACCTACGCACATACAAGCTTTTCATTATGATGATGCCCAACATTATTCTGATATACTCATAAATTGGTGCCTAGCCCAATTGTCATCAGAGAGAGTCCATTTAGCAACAGATAGAAACAAATGTAGAGTCAAACATGAGGCAGAGCGTACGGAACCCTCAGAACAGGGGGATAAAGTATTGTAGGAGACAGAGGAGTCAAGGACCCCACAAGGAAACCCCCAGAGTTAGTCAATTAACCTGGGCTCATAGGGGCTCACCGAGACTGAACCTTGAATGGGAGTGATGTAGAAACTCTGCGTATACATTACAGTTGTATAGCTTGGTCTTATTGTTGGATTCCTAACCCTGGGAGCAGGGGTTATCTCTGACCCTTTAACTGGGTTTTTGAGTCCTACTCTTCACCTTGGGTTGCCTTGTCAAGCCCTAATACGTGGCGACATACTTAGTCTTTCTACAACTTGATATCCATGCTTTGTTGATATCCATGGAACACTGGCTTTTTCCTGAACAGAAACAATGGAGCAGGAGTGGATTGATGAGTGACAATAGAGAGGGGGTAGAGGAAGAGACTGGGAGGAAAGGAGGGAGGTAAAACTACTAAGATATAAAATAAATAAATAAGATTTTATAAAAGACAAAAAAAAATAGAGGGAGAGAGTCCTGGCAGTCAAGGTTGCATCTCACCCTGGCAACTGAACTTGGGAGAGTAAGAATCACTAAGGTGGTACTGGCTTTGAAGAGATGAAGGGGTCATGGAGAGCAGTTGAAGCTTGGCATTGTGAGAGGCCAGGAGAGGCCACTGGTGTTGCAGCCTCAGTGGCAGTTCAAAGTCCAGCACTGAAATGCTGGCGCAGAGAAGCTGAGGCTTGGCATCATGAAGAGAGGTTATTGGTGAAATAAATACAGTCTAGTTGCAGCTGAAGAGCCCAGTGTTTTGGAGGGGCCAGTACCATGGGATAACTATCAAGAACAACAGCAATAGTAGAGTGGAGCCAGCTGAATCCCAAAAGGCAGGCAGTGTGTGTTGCAGAGAGAAGAGTCGGAGTAGTCATCCCAGCCCTCTGGAGGAGCCCAGAAGATCATGAGTGAATCCCCGATGTTGGATTTTGAGTTATTTATACTTTTAGAATTTAGTTTTGCTTTGATTTGATTGTGTCTGTGCACTGGCTCTTTCTTTCCTACTGAAGGAAAAGAGTATTTACTTTTGGTTTTACTGGACCCCACAATTGAGATATTTTGAAGTTTACACACTTGAGATTATAAAAGAGATTGGCTATTTTAAAGAGACTTAACTTTTAGTGTGTTTGAATTTGTAAATACTGTGAGGCTTACAAAGTAATGGTCTTTTTGCGAAAACAGCCAATGAACACATTAAAGATGTATACATGCGAACTATTCTGCCAGGTTCCTTCCCATGTATTTCCAGTACAAATACTTACACTGACATCCCAAGTGAAATGGTACCCCCATGTTGTTGATCATCAACCTGAAGTTGTCAAATACGCTTACTAACAGCAGAATAAAATGTGATAGACTCATCCAGTAGGATCAAACAATAATAAAAATAAATTTTCCATACATTTATATAAAATAAGTCTCACAAAGGCAATATTTTTAAAAGCTAGACACAGGGTAGTGTATACTGTGTACTTCTTTTTCTCACTTTTTAAATAATGGACCAACCTGAAAAAAATGATACTTGGTAAGAAGTGACTTGGAAAACTGGGTTGAAGTTAAAGTATACCATACAGGTTTCTTGTATCTGCATTTTAGTTACCAACTGGTTGACAGCTGTGGGTTGAAGCCACATTGAAAAGAGTGGTCACTGAGTACAAGTTTTGAGGTTTCTTTGCTTGGATCCACAGGATCGCTCTGCTTTCTGATGGTGAATACAAGGTGACTATCCCTGAAGGAGGAAAACCTCCCCAATGAAGATGAATTATATTCTCCCAAGCATGAATACAAATAAGTCTTTTCTTCCATATATCGTTTATGTCACAGGAAAAAAGAGTCATCAACAAAATAGCATAGTTTCATGGTCAACATTAACAGAGGTTTCCAAAGCTTGGTACCACAAACCCATCCAACACTTCCACAATGATAATTCCTAGGAATTATCATTCCTAGGCTGTGGGTATTTGAGAGGTGATTTGGCTTGTTACAGGACATTTGAATGGCATTCAGTGAACATTTTTCCTGTGTCTCCATGCAGGTGAGTGACTCATCTCATCTTCCCAACTTTAACATCCCTGATCAAAACTTATCTACCTAGGTAGTATATAAAATGCTTTATTTTCATTAAAAATTAAAATACGTCTTAAACATGTTTACTTGCTTTTGTTTTGTTTTCTTTGACCAAAAATTTCAGCCACTGTAGAAAGTCCACAAAAAAAGATTTAGTTCCCAAACCTCTTCGTTAATCCTGTACTTCCATCATTATATAATATCTGTCTGTACTCTAATGAATGTTAGGACTGGTAAGATTGCTCTGTGGGTAGTATTGGTCATAGTGCTTACTGTGCCTTGATTATCAGCACCAATGTAAGGACATAAATAAGGATATAATTGCACAAAACTGCCCTATGACCTCTATATGTACATATGTGTACATATACACATAGACACACACACACACACACTAAAATACAGAACAAATATCAATACAGTCTTACAAACTGGAATACTTAGAAAACAGATGCATTGCGGGTTCTGTTTTCTTAGCAATGGAATTGCAACAGTAATTGCATTTGCTTTTCAAGGTTGTATAAGAATTAGATTAATTCTGGGAAAAATGCCCAAGCATTGAGTTAGTATTCCCTAAATGTTAGACTTTAGCTTTAGCTATTATCAAAAAGTATTAGTTATTATCACCTAGACTCTTAATTCCTACAGATAAAAATAAAGCAGAAACAGAAAAATTGAAAAAAGGAGAAGACTGTATTTGGAAACTTTGTCTAGAATCCTCACGACTAACTGAGCAGTGAAATAATGTCACCGGTATAGCACCCAATCTAGACAGTGTGTACTGTACTTCCCTGTGTCAATGCTTACCTCATAGAACATGATCTATTGTTCGATAAATTTATTAATAAGGTATTATTACTTCTTTATACTTCTAACTTTATCATCGTGAAATAGTATAATCTGCATTTGCTTTTTAAAGAGATGTAGATATGGCATCTCATCCAAAAAATAGTAGACATAAAACTGAATTTTATTGCCTGTAACTCAAAATCTGCTTCCCTGTCTTTTCCTCTGCACCCATGAACATTAATTTACTTTCATGCTCATATCTCTTAGGATAAAGGAGGGAAGAATATGCATATGTGTTTATGTATGTATAAGAAATTATTGCTAGGAACATTAGCTCCCTTCTAATGCTTTAGCAATAACATAAAGAGAACAGATTTCTTTGTAGTATTATAATGTCAAATTTTGAGCCTGAAAACAGAAAAATGTATCAATGGAAATTCTAAAAACAATAAAATAACTTCAATATTAAATCTTCCTTGAATTAAAAAATATGTAATCAATATAATCTTTGTAACACAGCTTGAAAGAAAAGACTAAAACCTGACTGCATGATATACATGATCTGGGAGAATTAGATTCATGAGCAAAGATTTTATTGGTCTCATACCTAAGGCTCAGGAAACATTATGGAGAAGAGGCAGAAAGACTGTACAACCAGAGTATTAGGGAGTTTGCTGTGAGATTCTGTCTCCTAATAGAGTCTGGGGCTATAAAGTGTCTTCAGCATGAATGTCCTCATGTAAGCGGAACAAGGACAACACAAATGCTCATGTCAAAGAAAATGGAAAAACCCACAAGTGTTCAACAGTGAACAAAGAACAACAGACAACTGAGGAAAGCTGGGGTCAGGAAAGGTGGTCATCTCCAGGTAAGAACACCTCAACTGGTTGTCCAGTGCAAATTGATTAGCCTTGAAAACATACAAGTAACACTGTACATATGTATGTATGTGGGAAATAACAGTTAATAAAAGAAGAGGACATGAATTTGAAAAAGAGTTGGGAGGTACATATGGCAGGGTGTGGAGAGAGGAAAGGAAAGGGAAAATGTAATTTTATTAAATTTTCTAAAATAGAAAATTATAATAATATATTATTGTGGTTTCTCAGCAAGCACTCTTATCTGCTGAGTCATGTCTCCAGTCTCTTGATTTATTCTTTGTCAAATGTTGTTTTCTTGATTTATTCTTTGTCAAATGTTGTTTGATCACCTCTGATGACCATCTTCCAGAAAAAAAATACCCTCTCCCTATTTTCAATTCTTCAGTTTAGCCAGATACATGCATACTGTGAAGCTGAAAACCATCTTCTGATGTTATTAGTGTTGTGTGGCTGGATGTACACAAACATGAAGCCATTTTATGTCTGTAACATTAGAATAAGAACCAAGAATGGAGAAAAAAGGAAAGTGAGTGTACTATTACATAGTTTGTTTTTCATTTACCATGAGATTCTGATTTCCATGATTATCAATCCTATCACCCACACAAGAAGCCGGTGCTGAGAAACTGTTAACCCCTGAGGGATATGATGTCATATTCTAACCTCTACAGATAAATAGACAAGTGTATGCTTGCGTGTGCATGCTCACACGCAAACATACACACAGATATGCAAAAATACATACACGCATATACATGAATAAAATAACACTCAAAACATGACTAAATCTAGTAACTCATTAAAATTTTAGGCTGCAATAAAAGTCCATTCATTTTTTTTCCAACAGAATGTCTAATTAGTAACCCATTCAAACAATAGCTCAAACTCAGATATCAATATTTTCAAAAACTCATTTGTACTACAGAACAAACTCTCTCACATTTTGGTCGCCTTTCTTTGAATTCTTATTTGGAGTACTGAATCTATTTGCATTGCTTTTATAGACTTCCCTTGGTATTATTTATAGGTTCTTCATCAAATGCTAGCATTTTGTTCTTTATATGCAATATATTTCATTTCTAACAGCTTCATGACTTATGATTTTCAAACTGTATTGGTGTTTTTGTATAATTCAGCCATCCTGATCTACCCTATTGACTTATGAGATTTAGATAGTCGAGGTCCCCATCTTGTTCATCTTCCTTGGTGTTGAGCTCACCACATACATGCATTATGTTCATAATACATGCAGGTTGAATGCATGCACAATCTACACATCAAATGTTTATTCTGTAAGTTGTTGATGCATTGTCCTGAGAGAATGCATGTCTCTTTCACTTTAAAGTTAATGTTCTACTTCTACATCATATAACATTTTGCAATAACTTTTCACTGACAATTTAGAATTACCTCTTTACTCTTATCTGTAATTTTTTTTTTTTTTACTAGCATTCATTCAGTGAAAGACTTAAGGAGAAAGCATATATTCTATCTTGGGTAAGTAATTCAAGGGCCTCTTAGAATTTTAGGGTTGTTTTTAGTTTTTATTTTGGTTTTATTTTATTGATTTGTATTGAGTTCTACATTTTTCTGAGCTCCTCTCCCTGCCTCTCCCCTCCTGATTCAGCCATCCCCCAGGGTCCCCATGCTCCCACTTTACTCAGGAGATCTTGACTTTTTCTACTTCCCATGTTGATTAGATCTATGTAAGTCTCTCTTAGTGTCCTCATTGTTGTCTATGTTCTCCGGGGTTGTGGCTCATAGGCTGGCTTTCTTTGTTTTATGTTTAAGAAAATTGGGTATTTCTATACTGTAAGACTATTCAATAGAATATTATGTGGGAAAATTCTGTGGACAGAATAATTTTGAAGAGCAAGACAATCACTATCAACCTGCTAGACTGTCATTTACTGATACGAAATGTCAACTTTGCACTGTCTCTATACAGTCATGAAGGATTTGCATGACTCACATATACATAAGTGGGACAAATGGATAAACGGACTTTCAAAGAACATTTTACCAGTCTCACAAAGCTATCAACTCTGAATCTTTATTTGTGTTAAAATGTTTATATTTGTATATGTATGTGTATATATTGCTGAAGTTGGAGATCCTACAAAAAGAAATTTCTGACAAGCAATGTATATTGCCATGTTGGTTAAATCAGATCATATTTAAAGTGTATTCAATGCTGTCTCAATATCACAGACATTTGATACTCAGCACACTCCATTTAGAATGGAAATTTTAATCTCTTTATTTTTAACTGAAAAATCTTAAATGATAGTCTTTTCTCTATCAAAACAACATATATAGGAAAATGATAATATGATAATAGAATAGATGTTATTCTGTGTGTCCTTAAAAAATAAGAATAAGAGCAACCTAGGCAGGAGCAGGTCAAAAGAAATGAATTCCACAGGAGTGTGATTGAGCCAGTGACCTGGGCCAAAGTAGGCCTGAGGCAGTGATTCCACAGGAGCAGGATTGAGCCAGTGTCCTGGGTCTGAGAAGGCCTAGGACAGTGAACTCCACAGAAGCCAGATCCAGACCTGGGATATTTGCCAAGGCAAAACTGAGCCATCAACCTGCCCTGGAGCAGACCTAAGAACAATCTCCACAAGAACGGGTACAGGTGAGCAACTGCTGGGTGAGTAGACCAGAGCTAAAGACATCTACAGATCCAGGCATGAATCTGGGACCTTTGAGGAACTAGGCCTGAGCCAGGACCTCCTTGGGTCTGGGCATGAGTCTGGGACCTCTGAAGGAGTAGACAGGAATCAGAGACTTTTGTGGGTCAAGACATGAGTTTTGGACCTCTGAGGGAGCAGGGCTGAAACAAAACCTCTGCAGGTCCAGGCATCAGTCTGGGAACTCTGAGGGAGTAGGTAGGAACCAGAAACTTCTTCATGTCCAGGAGTGAGTTTGGGACCTCTCAGGGCCTAGGCCTGAGCAATGTCCTCTGCCAGTCTGGGCTTACCCAAGTCTAGGACCTCCTAGGGAATAGATCTAAGTCAGAGACTTTTGAGGAACAACTCCAAGCCAGGAAACGCCACAGGAGCAGATCTAGACCAGGGACATTTACAGAAACAGGTCTGAGCTGGCAACCTAGGTCAGAGCAGGCCTCAGACAGCAAACTCCATGGGAGCAGAGCAAACTACAGGAGCACTGAATGACCTCCAGGAACACAAAGTGACCAATGGAGTAACTGCAACCATGGCACTGACTGCATTATGAGGAACAACCATCTGAGCCTTGGATCCATTGGCACCTGGTAGATTAATCACCAAAGTCACAGAGAGCCCCAACTACACCAATTAGGAGAAAAGATGAATGGACAAGGTAAGAACACATGCAACATCACAAAGAGCAACACAACACCTGTAAAATCTAGTGTCCCTACAAACAGCAATAATTGAACAAAAAATATAGATGAAGCAGAAGAAAATGACTTAAAAATTAAAATCAGAAGAATGCTTCAGACTCTTAAAGAGAAAATGAGAAATTCCCTCAAAAAAATCGAGGAAAAGACAAACAAAAAAATGGAAGATATCAACAAGAAAGCCAAGAAAAACGATTAAACATATGAAAGAAACTATTTAAGACTTGAAAACTAAAATAGAGACAATAAAAAAAAACACAAGCTGAGGAAATTATAGAAACAGAAATCATGAGAACATGATCAGGAACCACAAATGCAAACATAAACAGCAGAATACAAGAGATGGAAGAAAGAATTTCAAGCAGTGACGATACAATAGAGGAAATAGACTCATCAGTCAAATAAAACATTAAATCTAACATAATCTTAACATAAAATATGCAGGAAATATAAGACAACATGAAAAGACTAAACCTAAGAATAAAAGGTATAGAAGAAGGAGAGGAAGTTCAACTTAAAGCACTGAAAATATATTTAACAAAATCATAGAAGAAAAGTTTCTCAACTTAAAGGAAGATATGCCTGTGAAGATACAAAAAGCTTACAGAACACCAAATAGACTCAATGAAAAAAAAGTTCCCTTGCTACATAATAATCAAAACACTAAACATACAGAATAAAAAAAAAATATAAAGAGCTATAAAGAAAAAAGGTCAAGTAACACATAAGGGAAGAGTTATCAGAAATACACCTGATTTCTCAAATGAGACATGAAAGACAGAAGGTCCTGGTCAAGGATTATGAAGACATTAAGAGACCATGGATGTCAGCCAAGACTACTGTATCCAGCAAAAATTTCAATCACCATAGAAGGACCAAGCAAGATATTCTATGGCAAAATCAGATTTAACCAATTTCTAGCCAAAAACTCAGCCCTACACAAAGTACTAGAAAGAAAACTTCAACCCAAGGAAGTTGGGTACATCAATAAAAACACAGACAATTGATGATCTCACAGGAGCAAATTTCAAAAAAGAAAAACCATACAAATTAACATAACCAGCAACAAAAGCTAACAGGAGATAGCAATCACTGGTCATTAATATCCTTAATATAAATGGACTCAACTCAGCTGTAAAAAGACATAGGCTAACAGATTGGATATGAAAACAGGACCCACCCTTCTGCTGCATATAAAAAAACATGGAGTGCCGACCTAAACAGAGAACTCTCAACAGAGTAACATAAAATGGCTGAAAGACACTTAAGGAAATGTTCAACATCCTTAGTCATCAGAGAAATGCAAATCAAAACAACTCTGAGATTCCATCTTACACCTGTAAGAACAGCCAAGATCAAAAACACTGATGGCAACTTATGCTGGAGAGATTGTGCGGTAAAGGGAACACTCCTGCATTGCTGATGGGAGTGCAAGCAGATATATACCATTTGGGTATCAATATGACAATTTCTCAGAAAATTAGGAAACAACCTTCCTCAAGACCCAGTAATACCACTTTTGGGTATATATCCAAAGGATGCTCAATTGTGCCACAAGGCCATGTGCTCAACTATGTTCATAGCAGGACTGTTTGTCATAGCCAGAACCTGGAAACTTTCTAAATGCCCTTTGACTAAAGAATGGATAAAGAAAATGTGGTACATTTGCACAATGGAGTACAACACAGCAGAAAAAAAAAATAATGATATCTTGAAATTTGTAAGCAATGGATGAAGCTAGAAAACATTTTAAGTGAGGTAATCAAGACCCAGAAAGACAGTTATCACATGTACTCCTCCATAAGTGGCTTTTAAACATAAAACAAAGAAAACAAGCCTACAAACCATAATCACAGAGAACCTAGACAACAACGAGGACTTACATAGATCTAATCTGCATGGATAGTAGAAAAATACAATATCTCCTGAGTAAATTGGGAGCATGGGGACCATGGGAGAGGGTTGAAGGGGAGGAGAGAGGCAGGGAGGGGAGAAGAGAAAAATGTAGGGCTCAATAAAATTTAAAAATAACAAACTAATAATAAAAGTGTTTTAGAACCATTAATTATTTTAGGAGTGATCCAAACTGACCATCAAACTGGGAAGATCTTCATCCAGGCAAGCACACCATAAATAGCAGTCACACACAGTCACAGCTTTGTCTGTTGAAGATAATAAAAACAATTATATAACAAATTTTATAATAAAAATTTTATACAATTTTTAAAAACCATGATTTATTTGTTATAATATTAATTAATAATCATAATAAATCACATCATAACCTAAGTTAATACATTTTTAAACATCAAAAGAGGCTAATTTCAAGGTGTAAAAGCTCTTAACCCAGCATTATATTTAATTCTAAGTGCAAATTCTACAAATGTTTATTGATTTTTAGAAGTAGAGAAGAAAAATTGGAAGGCTCATATTAAACCCACAAAACAAGTCCAAATGTTGAAAATAATATCGTCAAAGAAAAACAAAGCTGGAAGCAAGCAAATGTTCTGATTTCAAAATAAGTTGCAATGCTTTGTAACAAGGTGGTAGAGACACGTTTCTGATCACTGAAACAGAATACAGGCCTTGAGATCAGTTCCCATGAGCACAACAGCTGATGACTATGTAGAGGAAACATAATCTCTTCAACAATTCATGCTGAAAACTAAGGAGAGTGTCTCCTTCGGTAGTGGAGGCTCAACAATAAAGGTCCATCTCTTGTTGACGTCTTTTATGAGAATTGACCATATATAAAGGCTCTGGCCTCCTTCTTCTCCACACTATATGAGCGCTATTGTCAATTCGTTAGCCTAAAAACTGCTATTTCACAGAATCAAGTAATGCCAGGCAAATGTATAGCTCAATTAAAAATTACAAACTATAAAAAAAAGAAATGCTAGACAAAAATGCAACCATTACCTTTATAATCATGAAGATGAGCTCCTGTAGTTTAGGGAAAGTTCCAATGTATCACAAATAAAGAAGCAAAAAAATCATTGGGTGGTGGTAGCACAGACATTTAATCCCAGCACTCAGGAGGCAGAGGCAGGCTCATCTATGTGAGTTTGAGGTTAGCCTGGTCTACAGAGCGAGTTCCAGGATTGACTCCATAGCCACTGGAAAACCGTGTGTCAAAAAAAAAAAAAAACAAAAAAAAAAACAAGCAAAAAACAAAAATAATAAAACAAAACAAGAAAACCAAAAATAAAAAAAGTAAAAAAATCAAATGAGGGACCTAAAGAAATGGTTGACAGTTAATACCGTAAGTGGGAAAACTGAGATCTGATTCTATTATTATTATTATTATTATTATTATTATTATTATTATTATTATTATTATTAAGTTTTTATTTATTTATTAAAAGTTTCCACCTCCTCCCATCCTCCCATTCCCCTCCCACTCCCCCAACTCTCCCCCCCCCTCGCTGTCCAGTCCTAAGAGAAGTCAGGGTGTCCTGATCTGTGGGAAGTCAAAGCCCCCCCCCATCCAGCTCTAAGAAGATGTGCGTCCAAACAGACTAGGCTCCCAAAAAGCCAGTACATGCAGTAGAATCAAAATCTGGTGTCATTATCATTGGCTTCTCAGTCAGCCCCCATTGTCAGCCACATTCAGAGAGTCTGGTTTGATCACATGCTCGTTCAGACCCAGTCCAGCTGGCCTTGGTGAGCTCCCACTAGATCAGTCTCACCCTCTCAGTGGGTGGACACACCCCTCGCAGTCCTGACTTCCTTGCTCATGTTCTCCCTCCTGCTCTTCATCTGGGCCTTGGGAGCTCAGTCCAGTGCTCCAATGTGGGTCACTGTCTCTATCTCCATCCCTCACCAGATGAAGATTCTATGGTGATATGCAAGATATTCATCAGTGTGGCTATGGGAGAAGGCCAGTTCAGGCACCCTCTCCTCTGCTGCCAAAGGACCTAGCTGAGGAAATCCCTTTGGACACCTGGGAACCCCTCTAGAGCCAAGTCTCTTGCCAACCCTAAAATGGCTCCCTTAATTAAGATATATACTTCCCTGCTCTCATATCCACCCTTCCTCCATCTCAACAATCCCATTCCCCCAAGCTCTCCTTAATCCCCTCCGTCTCCCTTCACTCGCCCATCTCCCCTTCCTCCCAACCCACCCCACCCCCGTGCTCCCAACTTTTGCCGGGCGATCTTCTCTCCTTCCAATATCCAGGAGGATAACTATATGTTTTTCTTTGGGTTCACCTTTTTATTTAGCTTCTCTAGGATAACGAACTAAAGGCTCAATGTCGTTTGTTTATGGCTAGAATCCACTAATGAGTGAGTACATACCAAATTCCTCTTTTTGGGTCTGGGTTATCTCACTCAGAAGAGAGAATTCTAAACAGAAATGGTTCAAATGGCCAAAAGACACTTACGGTCATGCTCAACCTCCTTAGCGATCAGGGAATTGCAAATCAAAACAATTTTAAGATATCATCTTACTCCTGTCAAAATGGCTAAAATCAAAAACACCAATAATAGCCTATGCTGGAGAGGTTGTGGAGTAAGGGGAACACTCATCCATTGCTGGTGGGAATGAAAACTTGTGCAACCACTTTGGAAATCGGTGTGGTGATTTCTCAGGAAACTGGGAGTCAACCTACCTCAGGATCCCGCAATTCCACTCTTGGGGATATACCCAAGAGATGCACAATCATACTACAAAAGCATTTGTTCAACTATGTTATAGTAACACTAATTTTATAGCCAGAACCTGAAAACAACCTAGGTGCCCCTCAATAGAAGAATGGATAAAAAAATTGTAGTGCATATACACTTTAGAGTTCTACTCAGCAGTAAAAAACAATGACATCTTGAATTTTGAATACAAATGGATTGGAAATAGAAAACACTTTACTGAGTGAGGTCTGATTCTTGGGAGAAATTAGCACTGCTGTCCTAAAATGAACCTAGGACACATGTCTTCAGTGAGAAATTTTGTGGTTTCTACTTCCAAACATGTGGGAAAAAAATTCCTGAGAACTTATAGTGAGTGTTTCCTCCAACATGTTTTGGGATTTGTTTTAGGAACAACTGTAAACCAAAGTCAAGACATATAACTGGTAAGGTCTGTCAAAATTAATCAAGCAAAACAAATAAAGATGAAATTAAATGGGTGAGTTAAATATTACATGCTGAAATTAATTCAGAGACTCCAAATAAATATATTTTAAATGAATAAAAATGTGGCCAAAGATGAAAACATAAAAGATGGCTTGGAAAGCTATATCATGAAGATGTTTTATTTATTTAACTTCCATGAGTCTCCTAAAAGAAGAAAGTCATAAAACACCAAAATAGACTCATGAGCAACATATTAAATATGCATAAAAGTAAGGTATAATTATTCCCAGGAAACTTTAAATGTTAGCAAGTATAAAGAAGCCACAGATAGTCAGATCAACAAGGGATCTGTCTGGAAAAAGGAGAGGGCCTTTTTGCCACTGACACAGACACCACCCAGCAACAGACTGAGTCATGTCCACTTCTGCTCCCTAGCTTCCTCTCTGTCACTGAAAGGCCTTCCTCATGGTCTTAGAATCTGGCTTCTGAGATCTGGAAGCATTATACCCTTCCTCAATTTTAGTTTTGTTAGACCTTTATTTGCTATTTGACATGTAGACAAAGCTGGTCTTGAATTTGTTACCCTTTGACATTAGCTAGATCCTAAGTGGTAGGATTGCAGGTATGCATCACTATGCCTGCTTCCTCCTGTTCCTCCATTTCATCCTCCTCTTCTTCCTTATCCTCTCTTTCTTCCTTCTTCTCCCTATAAACCTTTAACTACAAAGAGACTTAGTGAATTATATAATCCATTTTGATTAAGTATGACCTTTTACTATATCAAATTGAGAGTTATCCCAATTAGTGTGACATTTCTTATGAATTCGTGTTAATTTAACGACAAAGTAAAAGATAAAAAAAGAATACATCACAGCTTTGCAAAGTGAAAATGTAATTCCTCATTACAAGAATTTCTTCCTTTACAATTTATAATTTCTTTCTCAACTATATGGTCTGCTGTCATATTAATATGTAAACTACTTAAAATATGTAAATTTGTGCATATATAGATGAGAACTTTAATAGCTAGTAGTATATATCTATATGATAGCCATATTAATTACATTCAGATTATTTGATAAAATATACTAATTATGCATTTTAATATAATATTTATAATGAATCCTTCCCTTTAAAAATGTTTTCTTGGTTATGAGGAACTATGAATTGGAAATAGCATCATACATTTCAAATAATAAAATTTGTATCATTTGAAGGGCCTGTAAATCCAATGTGATGTTGTAGTTTATGATAAAGGGGGACATTTTTATAAGGACTATCTATGCAGAAGGAAGGAAACACTGTATATTACATGTAGGTATGGAATATGGTGAACTTCTAAAGACCAATGTGGTTTACATGAAAATATTCCCTACAGACTCCAGTATTTAAACAGTTGCTCCAGTTGGTGGCACTGTTTGGGAAGGTTATGGATCTTTTACAAGGTGTGGCTTTACTGAACAAAGAACATCACTGGGGAAAGCTTTGAAGTATTTAGCCTCACCCCACTTCCTACACTAGATTTCTACTTCCTGTGTTCACATAGAACTGTACCCAGATACCTATCTGCTCCTGTAGGCATGTCATGCCATCTCTATCATTATTGACTCCAACCCTTTGGAGTCAACGTAAATGATCTGTTTCTTCTTTAAACTGTTTTTGGTCATTGTGTCATTTTATTACAACCACAGAAAATTAGCTAATACAAAAATAATGTAAAGAGTTATTATCAGATCTCTAGAAATTAGAAGAGAGGCTTACAGAAAACAAAGGGAGCCAAGTCCATTAACACCTCAGTTCCAGATTTACAGACTCATGATAGTAGGGCAACTACCTACGACTTTAGCCATTCTTTGTGTACTGTGCGGTGAAAGACCTTGTAAGTCTTTGCATAGATCAAGATTTTGTTTTGCACTTTGGTTTTTCTCACTTCATCTACCTCCCTCTTCCATTTTGAGTTCATTCTATACTCTATTATAATCTGCATCTAATATAAATCAACATTTGTACAATATTATCTTTCCTGGATGTGCATAATAAAAGTCATTTCTTAAGGAATCAAAATTCTACAAATTACTGATATAAGTAAGCACAGAGGTCATAATTACTCTTCACTTCAGATATTGATTTTCTAAGATTCACATTGCATTTTACCGGCTTGGTATATTTCTATTGTGATATTTCTACTGTAATATTATATTTTGCTCTAGTGCCCTAAGATGAAAACCTAACAAACTTTTAAAATTTAGTTTATTGATAAAAGTCAAGTTCTAAGGTCCTCACAAAAAAACCAACTTTTATGATTCAGTTAGAAGCCGTGTAAATTTAAGAATACTGGGGTTTGTTGATATTACTGAGTTGAAAGGTGATTCTTCTTTCAATCAATTACTCAGTGAGAAATGAAGAATCATGCAACATGGAATTCATATTTTTGTGGGTTCCTTATTTGACTTCATGCAAAAATGGACTAGCAAGTATACATTGAAACCTAAGCTTTCATAATTCATACCTGAAAAATCTAAGCACACCCAGTGCAGTGTCTCAGTGACACTTCTTCACATTATTTCTCTCGCACTCCTTCCATCAGACTACTTACCATTAATTAAGAGTGCTTTTGCATTAGATGATGAAGACTGCTGATAAATCCACTGTGCTCATATCCGTATGCAGAATTTATTATAACACAGTACACAGTGCATGCATGGAAGACAGAATAGAGAAATACATGTATGAATGAGACAGATGAAAGAAAACTAGTGAATATTATAGAATTTGGAGTCAAATTTAGATTCTATTTCTGAATTAATGTGACAGTTTATATAGTACGCCTGAAGACCATTTTCTTCTAAAACTAATAAATGTATTTTTTCTCCCCTTCACAGTTTGGATTTGATTAGAATTTTGTGTGTGTGTGTGTGTGTGTGTGTGTGTGTGTATGCCCATATGATCTCAAACATGTAACAGAGGAGTAGGTACTTAAATATGTTTGTATATAATGCTACATGATAGCATTTTCTAATTCATGGTGTATGTAATTGTGTGGGATTTTCTGTATTTTTCACTACCCTAAGTATGGTACTAAACTTATTATACTTAGAGCAAAATGTCGATAAAACCGTGAGGTTGTAAACAAGTTACACTAAACAAAATCTCACTAAAATTAATCATGAAAAAGTTTACGCAAACAATTGTAGGCTGCAGCAAAAATGTTACATTGAGAAAAACTGCACAGACACAGGAATAAGGTAGAAATATTGAAATATGTTGTCTAAAGTACTATATATTTGTATAGTTGGACATAAAAATGTGCAATGAAACACTTTAACTCAAAAATAAACAAAAAAATGTAACTCATGGGTTAAACACTTAAAAACAATTTTAATTAATCAAAGTTGTATTTTAATTAATAAAATAGAAAACAAAATGCAATAATAAAAACAGATTTTTTCTTTTGTAGAATTCCAATATTATTTATCATTTCTTCTAAATAATCTTTTATTATATTATTATAACTCTATCAGTTAATAACTTACATTGAAATTACATTTTAACACCTGTTTGCATTTCTGGAATTTATTTACTTTTAAAATATTTTATTCATGTTTACAGTTTTGTGTGTTAGACATTTCTAAAGTTTACCCTCATCCTTAAAATTTATAGTACATTCAGATTCACAGAGAAGTTTCAAAGATAATCTGGGGCTCTCAAAAACTTCACCTTAGCTGTATATAGACAGATATTATACATACAAATACAGTTATTGTAGGCATTTCAGCTCATTTGTTGCCTGGCCACCCAGGTCCTATATAATCACACAAAAACTACATTAATTACAGCACTGTTTGGCCAATAACTTAGGAGTGTTTCTAGCTAAGCTCTTATATCTTAAGTTCACCCATTTCTTTTATTTTGTATTGACATAAGGCTGTGGCCTATTGGTAAAGTTCTGTCTAGCATCTGTCTCGTTCAGCAGCTACATGGCATCTCCTTGACCCCACTTACTCTCTCATTATACCTCTGTTCAGATTACCTGCCTGGCTTTGCTCTGCTAAGGCATTTGGCCAAAACAGTTTTATTCATCAACCAATAAAGCAATACATAAACAGAAGGACATCACACATCAAGTTATAAACAGCTAATATAATTCATTTATTTCAAGTAAAACTAGATATTGATATATAATCATTAAAGTCAGTAGTTTTTCAACATCAATGTTTATTTATTTAATGTCCTGTCATGTGCAGGATCCCATTAAGATTGCTACATTATGTTTAATCATTTTCTTTCCTTAAGCCTTAAGCCTTGATTGAATAAGAAGTTCCTTACATTTCCTTTGTTGTTTTCTTGAAATGTCATCAATGGTCTTATGGACTACTTGTGTAGAATATGTAGAATGTCTTTTATTTGTGGTTTGTCTTATGATTACATTGAGGTTATGTAATTTGTGAAGAAAGAGCATAGGGCTATCACTTCAACCATGTCATAATAAATAAAGACACTACTAATAATTTATTATTATTGTTGACAAGTCTGCAATTTGCTATTTTACAATAAACACTTAGCAATAGAAGGCTAACTCAGATTTATTTAAGATATACTAGATTTATAAAGCTTATAAAGGAAGCATCCATGTTAATATTCCTTTGGGTTTTTGTAGAATAACTCCAATGGGCTATGTAACAGAGTACGCTAAATGGTCTTAAAATCAAATGATTACTCCAACAATCATAACTTGCTTTCTTTAATGCATAAAGTGCTAAGAAGATTGAAATGAGTCTGAACACCATTCTTCTACTTAGCGAGTCTCTTTTCTTTAGTTAGAGACTTTCTAGTTGATTCTCCTGGAAAAAAAAAAAAGACAAGCACTCTTATTAACAGAGTGACTGGCTCTTGATCAAATTTCATTAGAATTCACTCTGAACAATTCCAAATCCCACAAGCACCGCACAATCTTCACTGCAGTTAAAAAGGAGTGAGGGTAAATGCAGAATTCAATTCAATCCAACAGTATTAAAAGCAAAAGCTGTTCTATTTGTATCCATAGTCATGCTTAATGTTGTACATCATGGCATAATATTTAGGCAATTTAATAAACATTAATTCACAGGCCTGAATTTTCAGGCCCTTCTGAAATAAGTTTTGGTGACTGAAAGTATGGCTTCTCTTGCTCATGTTCTCTGTCTCATAGTTTGGGCATGCTATTTCTCCCTCATCCCTTTCTCTTTCCTCAATGTTTCATCTTTCATTGAAGAATTGTGTGTGCAGGTCATTTTCTTTGATGTGAGACAATAAAGCTGTCTGATTTCTGCCCTCTCTGTAGGCATTAAAGAATGTTCCAATAGATAAAGTACAGGATTAATTGTAAGAAATATCTGAGTAAGAGTTAAATATAAAAGATCTCTAAAATTAGAAACAACACTTTCTGATTTGGGGGGATTTGCTTTTATTTGGTTTGGCATTTAAAAATTGTTTTGTTTGTGTGTTTGTGTGTGTGTGCGCGCGTGTGTACATTTGTGTGCAAGTGCATATGCATATGGGCATGTTAGTATCACGGTGCACATACAGAGGTCAGAGGACAATCACAAGAGAATCTTTTTTCTGCATTCATCATATGTTTCAGGATTTTAATTCAGATTATCATGTTTGTTCATATGTGTCCTTGTACAGTGAACTATCTCACTCATATTATTTCTGAATTAGAGGATAGTTCTTACTGTATAGTTTTGGATGATCCTTGCTTCTGTGCAGACCAAGATGACTTGACATTTCTAAGATTCTCTTACTTCTGGCAGGCTTGCACTATCATGGCCAACTCAGAACCAATTTTTAATGGGAATTACAGTAAAGATGAAATAAAGTTGATCTTATCTTCCATTCTTAATCTCTCAAAGCCAGGTGCCCATAAGTACATTTTACAAGAAGTTTTTCTTACTTGAACAATCCTGTTTTTTACCTGTAAGTTCTGGACACCATCTGTCTTAATCAAGGTCTAAATTAAATCATTTTATTTCCTGCTCCAGGGAAAACAAATATTCACAGACAGCTTCTTTAGTGTTGCGCAGTGGACGTTAGAATAAATTTATTTCTGAAAGCCTTACAGAGAGAAAGCTTACATATTTGTTTAACGTGTTATATGGGACATATGAACCCCCAGGAAGAAGTGAAGAAAAGGATCTAGAAGGCCTGACAGCTTTACTAGTGGCACCTGTCTTGAGGCTCATCCTTATTCCTTGGATGGATTCTCTACACTCAGTGCAGCAGACCGCCCTGTCATATGGCAAGTTTTGTAAAGTTTGTGTTAGAAACTAGACATCTAAACACCACATTGTAGTAACCCTTAATGTCATGTCAATCCCATTCTCTAGTTTCTATTATTTTTGCTTTTGTGTTTTGTTACAGTTGATAATTATCTTGCCTATCTATACAGTTTACCCCCCAAATACTTGAAAGAATGGTAATAGTTGTTATTTGTGGCTACTGAGATCTCTATTCCTTGGCTTGTGTTCAGCTACACACATAATTGGATGTATATTTACTTGGATGTTGTAATCTTAGGAAAAAACAAACAGAATACCTCTTTAAGTCTCAGTGTTACACCAGACTTACGGTAGCATATATAAAAATTAGCATTACAGTTTTATCAAATATTTTCCCACAATGAATCTGTTTGTATGACTTTTTAATTTCACCTTTATACACAGCTCCTTTTGAATGTCCGAATTTATCAGAAATATCCTTTTCCTAACTTTCTCTCCTGAGCTTTGAGTAGTCATTTTATGTTTCAGTCATCGATGTTTTACCTAGGATTCTATTTCTCTTTTCTGTTTATTTTTGAAATTTTTATATAGTACATTTTGATCATGTTTTCCTTTCCCCAAATACTCCCAGATCCCTCCAAACTTGTTTTTCTTCTCAAAAACAACACAAAAAACAAACAAACAAACACAAAAGTCAAAACAAATAAAACAAAAACACAATTAGACAATAAAATGTTAAATAATTTTTAAAAATCTCCCCATAACATGGAATTTGTTTAGTGTTTGCCTCTACTAAGTGTGGAGCCTGCCCTGCAGTGTAATTGATATACTCAGTGATAAATACTAGAAAAGAACTGATTTTTCCTTTACCAACAGCTATCACTTGTGATTAGCTTCTTGATGGCATCTTTGTGACATCTTTCATTGCTGGGACTTTGTCTTGCTTGGTGCTGTTGCAGGCTTGTTGTACTGCCACAATCTCTATTATTTCATATATGTATCAGTCTATTTGTCTGGAAGATACAGATCTTTTGAATTACCCATCACCTCTGGCTATTACAATATTTTTCCTCCTTTTCCATATATATCCCTAAGCCTTGGACAGACATCCCATTCCGTACTGAGTGTTCCAGTGTCTCATTACATACGGTCCTGTAGTGGGTCTTTGTTTAAATTTCTACATATTGCAAGAAGGAGACCTTTTCTAATGAGAGTGGAACATTGCTCTGGTCTATGGATATAGACCATTTTCCTGTTAAAGAATCATAGCAGTAAAATGACTACTAACATCATGTTGTTCTTTTTTTGTTTTTTTTTTTTTGGCTATTGTAATTGATGCTGATATAAATATTATACACATGTTTTATATGATCATATATTCTTAGCTGTCTATGGCACATCCTAGGTAGTAAAATTATTGTGTCTTTTTTTTATTTTATTGAAAGATACATGTTTCTCTGTTCCCCTTCCTATCTCTCCCCTCCCCTTCAACCCTCTCCCATGGTTCCCATGCTCCAAATTTACTAAGGAGATCTTGTCTTTTTCTACTTCCCATGTAGATTAGATCCATGTATATCTTTCTTAGAGTCCTCAATGTTGTCTAGGTTCTCTGGGATTGTGGTTTGTAGGCTGGTTTTCTTTGGTTTATGTCTAAAAATCACTTATGAGTGAATACATATGATATTTTTCTTTCTGGGTCTGGGTTACCTCACTTAATATGATGTTTTCTCAATCCATACATTTGCCTACAAATTTTAAGATATCATTTTTTCTACTATGTAGTACTCCATTTTGAAATGTACCACATTTTCCTTATTCGTTCTTTTTTCAATGGTTTGTTTCCAGGTTCTGGCTATGACAAGCAATGCTGCTATATACAATGTTGAGCACATGTCTGAGTGGTATGATTGAGCATCCTTTCATATAAACCCTAAGGTGGTATTGCTGGATCTTAAGGAGGGTTTTTTCCTAATTTTCTGAGAAATCGCCATACTGATATTCAAAGGAGCTGTACCAGCTTGCACTCCCACCAACAAGGAGGAGTGTTCCCTTTACCCCACCACCTCTCCAGCATAAGTTCCATCTTACACCTCTAAGGATGCCCAATTAAAGACACTGATGGCAAATTATTGGGTCTTAATTGAAACTCTGTTTTTAACAATTTGTGGAAACACCAAACTGTTATAGAATCTCTCATACCATTTATAACATTAGTAATAATGTATAAAAGTTTCCTATTTCCCATATCTAACCTTTCTATAATATAAATGACAAACATATTGAGAAAGAAATCAAGGAAACAACTGCTTTCACAAAAGCCTCAAAACGTATAAAATATCTTAAAATAACTAACCAAGCAAGTGAAAAACTTGTATAATAAAAACTTTAAAACATGGAAGAATTTGAAGAAGATTTTGGAAGATGAAATTATTCTCCCACGTTCATAGATCGGTTGAATTAACATAATAAAAGCGGCGATCATACCAAAAACAATCTGAAATTTATATGGATTTTCCAACAAAATTCTAAAACAATTCTTTACATAACTTGAAAGGACAATTTTCAGATTCATATCTAAACAAATGAATGAGTAAATAAATACTAATAGCTAAGACACTACTGAATGATAGAAATGTTGGAGCTATCAACATACTCTATTTCAAGTTCTGCTGCAGAGATATAGTAAATAATAGAGCAAAGCAATAGCAAAGAACTGACACATTGATCAAAGCAGTAGAAATGAAGACCCAGAAATGGGTTCACACCTAAGATACCTAAATTTTGATCAAGAAGCCAGAAATACACAATAGAAAATAGATAACATCTTCAGCAAATGGTGCTGGTTAAATTGAATGGCTCTATGTAAAAGAATCCAAGTAGATCCATGCTTATCACCCTGCACAAAACTCAACTCTAAATGGATCAAAAACTTCAACACAAAACCAGATACGCTGAGCCTGAGAGAAGAGAAATGGAAAAAAACTATTAAATTTACTGACACATACAGTAAAGTAATTTTGGAACACCAAAAGCACAGGCACTAAGTTCAACAACTTATAAATGGAACCTCATAAAACTGAAGAGGTTTTGTATGGCAAAGGACTTCATTGATACAAAGCAGCAGCATATAGATTAGGAAAAATTTTTTACAACTACACATACAATAGAGGGATAATATCAAAATTTTAAAAAACACAAAAAAACTAGATAGCAAGAAAACAAATAATCCAATTAAAAATGCAGTACAAATCTAAACAGAGATTATCTAAAGAGGAAAGGCAAATGGTTGGGAAGCACTTAAAGAAATGTACAATATCATTAATCACCATGAAACTGCCAATCAATACTACTTTGAGATTTTACCTTATATCTGTCAGAATGGCTAATATCAATAAAACAAAGGAAAACTCATCTGGTGAGGATATTCAGTAAGAGGAACACTCATCTATTACTGGTGAGAGTGTGAACTTCTATAGCCATATGGAAACTGGTGTAGTGGTTCTTCAGAAAAACTGAAATCTACATCAGATCTAGCTATACCGCTCGGTGCTTGTAGCACACATCTTGAATCCCAGAAAGGAGGCTGAGGCAGACAGATCTCTGTGAGTTCAAACGTTCAAGGCCAGTCTCTACACAAGTTTCAGGACAAGAAACCCTGTCTTATAGAAACAAAAAAAACCAACACAAAGCAAACAAATAATCAAAAACAAAACAAAACAAAAGCAAATAAACAAAAAAGATCAGGAAGATCCAGCTATACTACTCTGGGAATAAATTGAAAGGATGCTTTATCCTACTCAACATTTACTCAACCATGGTCCCTGCTGCTCTATTTATAATAGCCAGAAATTAGAAACAACTTAGATGTCTTTCTGTAGATAATTTGATAAAGAGGATATGGTACATTTATACAATATAAGATTATTCAACCTTTAAAATATGAAATCATGAAAATAGCAGGTAACCGGATGTACCCAGGAAAAACAATGTCACTCACCTGATTGAGGTAACCCAAACCCAAAAAAGAAAAATATGGTATATATTTAATAATATATGGGTGCTGACTGTTAAGTCATTGCTAAGCTATAATCTATATAACCACAGAAGTTAGATAAGGAGTAATGGACTTGAGTGGAGGGATGTATCTCCACTGGAAAAATAAATAGGATAGTTATATATGGATGAGGAGGGAAGAGAAATAGAGGATCAAACTGTGAGCGGGAGGAAAGAAGGTGGTAAGAGATGAATATAGGGAGTGACAGCTAAAGCTAAGGACCATTTAATAGGTCAAATTAAAACTAATAGAGTAGATGCTTCCGATAATATATGCATACATATCAAGGTGAACTAAATAGAATTGCCAAATAATGGGTGAAACAGAGCCTCAAGTAGCCATCTCTTGTCACCAAATGACACATCCAGTTCTGGGAATGGGTTATATCTAATTGAACTGTTGAGAAACGGAGCCCAATAGAAATCCCCAAATAGTCCACACGTTTGCAAGATCCTTGAGGACTGTCCTCAAACTGATGGTAAAGCTGTAGCGCTAAAAGAACACCGACACATAGGGGGCTGGAGAGATGCCTCAGAGGTTAAGGGCATTGGCTGTTCTTCCAAAGGTCCTGAGTTTAATTCCCAGCAACCACATGGTGACTCACAACCATCTGTAATGAGGTCTAGTGCCCTCTTCTGGCCTACAAATATATGTGCAGGCAGAACATTGTGTACATAATAAATAAATAGATCTTAAAAAAAAAAGAACACCGACACAACTCACAGATCATGTACAATTTAGTTGATGCCTACCTAGATCTTTCACTTCTATGGACTAGTATTTATGGTACTGGAAGATATTCTGCATGCTACTAAATGAAAAAGGGGAACACCAGTCCTGCTACAGTGGTGCCCTGCCTGCAAGACATACTACTGCAATAGTGGTACAAAGTTTGTAGAAGTAACCAAACCAAGCAAAATATAATTGGATTCAAGGTCTCTCCATCAGATGGAACACATCCATGACAAAACTCAGATGGCCAAGAATGTGAGGCTAGATAGACCAGGAACCTAATGTAACACCAAATATAACTTTTCTGCCAAAGGAATGTAGCAATAAAATGACTCCTAAAGACACTCTGCTACACTCATTATATGCATGTCTTACTCAGCTACCATATATATACCCACACATAGAGAGAGAGACAGAGAAAGATTGATATGAATTTATATATAAAGGAACATTCATGTATTGCTTTTGAGAGTACTGATTGACTCATTTTTAACTGGACTGATTTCTTATGATTATATACAAGTAATATTCTGACTAATTTTTATTAGGTTTGATTATTTCACTTTTATTTCACTGTGTGTATTATTTTATGATGTGCTTTGGAGGATATATGTACTATATACTCCAACTCTTGAATGATGCCCATGATGGCCTTCTATTATATATTACCAAATTAGTCTTTCTTTGATTTTGTATCTATATTTTATTAACATAAATATACTATAAATATCCATGTGAAACTTTATAATGTATGTCTTGTATACATACACACACACAAACGTATGTATATAATGAGAATTTCTAGGTCGCCAGTCAATACTCTCAAGTATAATGCATCTAGGTTCCTTTATCACAGCTGTGAAAACCATGTTAAGAGTTTTAATTATGTATCTTTCTTCTCTTGTCCTCTTGTTTCCCTAATATTTATGCTGAATGCTTTCTTTGGTATTTGTATTGTTTCTATTTTTGCTTAATTTCATGGTGTCATAATTTATGAGGTGATGTTTCTAAGCTCAAACTCTTCAAATCTTAAATAAGCAAAAATATTTCCTAGAATTTCAAGGGATAGCTATGAAATTATGTATTCAATTAGCTTATTCACTTTTTGACTCACAGTAAATATGCAATAAGCGTAAAATTCATCCATTATACATTTTTTAGGAGTTCATTATTGGAGATTATGAAAACTGCTTTTGATGGTAGTACCTGTAACCAATTGCAAAACAAATCTAGAATCATAATATTTTACAAATTCACAGATGGTTTTGTAGAAAGAATTTGCTAATGTGTCAGTTTCTGTGTTTTCTCTGATGACTTTTGTGTTTTCTCCCACTATTTCTTGTTTTTATCCTGATGAGTAAGAAACTATTATTGTCTATGCAACCTATGCAATTTGCTGCACTGTGGACAGAAGCAGACTGTGAACTCCTCCCTTGTACTGCTTTGTAGCCTTCATAAAGGAGAATTCAATATGATGAGAAACAGAGAATTGTCTTAGAAAATGGACTCCCAAAGATACACTATTGTAGTAATAGGAGCGGCGGGCTGATTCCCGTCACCCGGCTGCCCGCACGGCTAGCTTTACCCGAAATAATTACACGAACACTGTATTCTTTTAAACACTGCTTGGCTCTTTAGCTTTAGCCCTTTTCTCTAGCCTCTTCTAGGCTAACTCTCGCACCCGGACTAGCCCATTTCTTATCATCTGTGTAGCACCCGTCTTACCGGGAAGATTCTAGCCTACATCCATCCTGGGTCGGAGCTTCATCGCGTGTGCCTCAGAGAACAGAGCTCTCGCCTCTGCCCCCAAGAGTGGAGCATCGTGTCTCTCCCTGAGGCGTCTGCCCCCGAGAGGAGAGCTGTCGAGTCTCACCTCACTTCCTCTTCCGCCCAGCATTCTGCTCCGTTCACTCCTCCCCCTACGTTCTAACCTATCAGGGCAAGCAGCTTCTTTATTTAATTAACCAATGGCCTTCCTCCATCACACTATTGCCTGAATTCAGACCCCAATATCTACCAGCTGTGTGGATTTTAACAACTGCCTGACCTCTCTGACCTTCTGGTTATTTCATTTAAAAAAAACAGAGACATAATAATCCCTACCTCAAACAAAAAAAAAATACAGGACAAAATGTAAGACAGTTAATGCTTTCCACACAATAGTCAAGCCTCAGTTATGCTATTTTGTTACTGATAAACTGAGAATATTTTAACCAAAATTTGGTGGAAGGTATCTTACATTCACAATGTAACTCAGTTCCTTGGTAGCAGAGATTTCTTCCAATAGTAGCTATTTAAGAATCATTTAGGCCTAGATCACAAAAGGTAGTCATAATATCATGATTGTTTGTATGTCTTCTATCAATCAAATATAGTTTTACAATGTTCTATACTGGAGGGAGAAAATGGTAATGATTTCAAGTATTTTCCTTTAATATTTTAATAGATCCATCAGCCTTATATACTGAAAAGGTTCAATAAATCAGAGTTTGGCACAGTTATGCAATACCTTAAATGTGTGTACATAATTTAAGATATTTTCCTACAGAAGGAGCAATTATTAATAGTGTGATCTGCAAGACATGTGATCTGAAATTCAGCATTGGTTTAAATAGCAAGGAAAAAGAAAGCAAGAACGTGAAGGAAAAACTACGGCTTGTCCAATTGCATATGGGTTCGCTAAACGTGGAAAGCTAACTTAAACACTTAATAATATTGATCTTCCCCCAAGGCTTTCTTTTAAGTTGACTTAATTAGTGTTTATTAAGCATTCTCCACCAAATACTTGTCTAATACCTTAAAAGTCTACTTTAGCACCTCTAATCTCTACTAGTGCTGAGAAAAATGTCTCCTTATGGAGCCTGCTGTAGTGGGAAATCTCCATTTATATCTACGCCATCGTCCTCTGCCCACCTAATGTTTAGACAAGGAGTTGAAAGTGTGAAGGACTCGGCAGTCAAATGATTGCTTTGTTTGCAAAAAAATAAACTAATTGTATAATATAATGTTTTATAGGGCCAAATTACAAAAAAAACCCAGAAAACTTGTAAATATTCAACCTTGTATTGCTTTGATTTTCTTCATATTCATAGACATTTACAAAAGCAAAAACTAGAGAAGGGGAGGAAAGGTAAATAAAGGAAGGGAAGAAGAGCAAGCAAATGAATAAGATCCAAAGAAAAGAATCAAGTGAAGAAGGAATTTCCAGTGATGATTATAATTCCTTTAACAATAGAACATGGATGTCTCCATTTATTTTTCACATAGAAGGCAAGTGGATCATGTTTCTACTCTGTACACATCTCATTAAAATGGGCAGAAGTAGGCTTATCCCTGAGAAGATGAAGGGAGAAAAGAACAGAAGAAAATTTCACATGTGATTCTCGACCTTGAAATGACTCAGTCGTGCACCAAGATATTTCTGCTATCAACTTAGTCTTAGACCATGCCTTTACTTTTTATCATATTCTCATATGGTAGTAAGATTATTCTTGCAAGAAATAATTACTTAACAGAAAGATAATATTATAAAAATTCATTTCTAGTGAAAAGATGTGGAGTTACACAATTACAGGATGTTCTTCCATTCCTCCAACTGTTATGAAATATCCGAGTAAAAATCAAGAAAAGATGGAGAGCTAATTTTAGCTTACATCTACAGTGCATCGCAGAAAAAATGTCATAGTGACAGGAGTTTGAGAAAGCTGGCCATACTACATTCATAGCCAAGACCAGAGAAAACTAATTTCCCCACACTGCCTGATTGGTTTCAGTTAGCTTTTCTCACATTCAGGGTAGTTCTTCCAACTTCAGTTTATAATCAAGACAACAAACCAGAAAAGATGAATGATCTACATAATTTCTCATTAACTTTCTTTTTCCTTATCTGTTTCTGATTGAATTTAAAATTAGCTCTAATGTTGAACCTAAAGATGGCACTAGTATTGGGATCAATATGATAGCTAAACATGTTATCGGCCGTAGGGCAGAATTTAATACTATTATTCTGCTAGTTGGACATTGTATTAATTCAATTCCTAATAACTTATCATAGAACCTATAGATAAGTATATTAGTCAAACCTCATCAGAGAAGCTTCTTTTTAAAATAGCTAGTACTTAGCACTGAGAGCCACAACTGATCAAGGTACAGAGAACAAGAGACTACAGAACGCTAATTCCTAAATTCTAATGAAAGATGGGCATGCAGTCCCCCCCAGACAAAAAAATTATTGGTAATTAGTAGCTCCTAGTAAAGGGAGTTTGCTGTTCTGTTTACTTGCTTGGTTGCTTGCTTTTTTAAGGATGCAACCTCTGTTACATGTTCTATCCTCCAGTAAAGGCCACACATCCAAAAGAATATACATAATAAAAATCATTCTTGAGGTGTTTAAGAAAAAAGAGGACACAGAGTGGGTTGGATAGGGAAGGGGACAAATAGAAGAAGGAGGTGAATATAATCAAAATGCATTGTATAGCATGTCAATGAAAAAAATAGAAAATGAGGGTTGGGGCTCTCTTCTCAGGTAATTCTATATTGTGTCAAGTTGACTAATTAGCATGTTTACAAAAAAGTCACACATTTATCTGATATCAAAATATTTTTATACCAAAACTTAGAGAACTCATTGTTGCTCAGCTTTCTAACAATTTTCCTAATGACTTGATTAATTTGTATCTTATCCAGCAATATTTCCAAGTACAAGTTTGTTATTCAGTTTCAAATTCAGAGAAACAGAATGTGCAGAAACTGAGATGGTTAAAGTTTGATTGTCAATTTGATTGTATTAATAAACACCTAGGAGATCTGCATGGCACACATCTAGCTGTATCTGTTAGAGCCTTCCAAGAGACACTGTGAACAGAGTGCTCTGTGACAATCCATGGACTTATAACATGGATTCATAACATTCATAACATTCATGACAATCTTGGATTTATGATGATATTGTTGGAATATGATAAAAGAAATAAGGTCGGAAATTTGGGACACATGAATCACTGGGGCTATATAAACCCTTCAGGCTATATCTCACCCTGTGTTCATTGTGTTCTCGCCAGAATGTGAACTGCTCTGTCCTTCCACGAGTTCTTCACTTTAATAAATATAGATGGAATTAAACAAATTAGCATAAAAACTTTTATAACTTTGGGACATATCAGAAAATTGTTTCTTGAGAAGGTGACTCTTGGGTCTAAAAAATAGGTGATTCACATTGAAGGATTTGAGAAATGGAAGCTGTTCTATTTAGAAAGAATGTCCTATACCAAGACACTTAAAAGCATACCAGGTGGTTTGACTGGTATGAATCATAAGTATGGCAATCAAAGAAAATGAAAAAGCACAATAAATACCTTTAAATTTGTGTTAATCGAAAGAATGATCATTTCTTTTTCATTGTACTTACATAGGCAATTGTTTTCTTCATGATGCCTCTCTATTTGTGCTTTTACTGTGTCTGCCTTTCTTTCTCTTACAAATTAAAAAAATAATCAACTTTCATGAAGAGTTGGAATAAACTCCATTTTCTTTCCAGTTTTAAATAGTTCAATGACTATTATTTCTGCTCAAAACACTGAACTTTTAAGAAAGTATCTCAGAATGGATCAATAAAATTTCAAATTGAGAAAGTAACTTGATTCAGCAATATTTAAGACATTTCCCTCTGGGTTGTAGAATTTTAATAAGTTTGCAGGAACCTAGGCCTCTGGGACTTGGAGAAAAAAAATCTTCTTAGAGAGGGTATTAGTCTATTACCAAGAAAATTTAAAACTAAATGTGTTTAATTTTGCATGATCAAATATTATTAAATAAAGATGCTCTATCAAAACCTGTTCAAAACTAAGACAAGCATGAGAGATGCAATTTTTGAGGACATTAATATGCAGAGACTTAAAAATTAATGTAGCACACTGCTTACCTATCTCTATTCACAAAAGCATTCCTGATATCTGTACTTTGCTTTTAGAATTCTAATTATTCCTATATGAAGTGCTAGTGTTTCTCACGTTCTATTTACAAATATATACAAAAATTCTGGCTACCAAGAAAGTGGGATCTTAGATATATAATGTCCCAATACGAAACTGATACTATTGCTCAAGTATGAAAATAATTAAATTCATAAAAATCTATGAAGAGTTACTTCAATAACTTAGAAGAAAAATACTTTGAACATAACACTCTCATGAGTTTAAGTTTCATTTATTTGAGATCTGTTACTGAGCTAAATTAAAAGCTATTGACATACCCCATTATTTTTATTGCTCAACACCCTTATTCTGGCCATTAACCTTACCTTAACCTGGATCTTGAAAAAAATAAAAACTTAGTGAGGCAAAGGTGGATAATCAGAAAGGAAATGGTCTGGACATTGACAAGGTCATCTCTTCAAGACTTAGTAATCTCAATAGATGTTCCTCAGTCCCTGTGGTGCTTCTGAGCTAGCTGTGCTCCCTCTCTTAGATGCATAGTTACTTAAAAGGAACAAAAGTGATTTCTGAAAAAGTTAAAGGAGAAGAGAGAGAGAGAGAGAGAGAGAGAGAGAGAGAGAGAGAGAGAGAGAGAGAGCAGGAGGAGTCAGAACATGATGCTTGTCCATTTTAACACTCATGGTTCTTCCTTAGAGCAAAAATGTTTTCACAGCAAGGATCTTACTGCTGAGAACACGTATACAGTGGGTACAATGCTGAGGGGAGTGTCTGTACATCGCCTACATTATTTTTTATCTAAAGAGTATTCTCAAACTAATTTGAATAAAATTCATGTGAATACAGAATGCCTTTTAAAATATTACATATGTATGTTTTTTAAAAATAATAACTATATGATAATTGTACCTGGTTCTAATAACTTTTTATTTGGTTCAAAAGAAGTAACAGAAAGATGATAATCTTGTTTGTTTTCAGTTTTGACTTTCCAATGGTTTGGAATGCTTTTACAACACTTTTCAATTCTTATTTAGTTATATATTTATTTGATTGTTTATTTTAATTATGTGTATGTACATGTGGGTATATGCTATGGATGATGGGGGTACCCCTAAAGGTAGTGACAGGTAGTTGTGAACCGCCAGGTGTGGATGATGGGAACTGAATTCATGTTCTCTGCTAGTGTGCATACTCTTAAGTATTGAGCTATCTCTCCAGTTTCTACTTTTATTTTTTAAATTTAGCTTTATCAAGCTTTTTTTTGCAAATGCAAGTTGACTGTAGTCAGTGCATTTCTTATTAAACGTTGTTTTGAATGTCTATTTTAGTGTGCATGTCTTTCAAAATAATCCAAGATTTTGAGGTTCTTGTGGGTACCAAATCCTCCAGAAGGTTTTCAAAACCATTTCTTCAACAGAATAAGCTTGAAACTCACTTCAAGGCACTATGATAGGCACTATGATATCATTTTTATCACATTAAGCAATTAATTAATTATGAGTTTCTAATTTAGAATCTGGCTTCAACTGTGTCTCAGATGAGGTGCTGAACCAAAGTATGGCAGACCATATGACTACAGAAGAAACAAGCTATTCCATGACATTAATAATAGTGTGGCAAAGTAGGCTTATTCAGAACAATCACAATAAATTGGTGACTGCTGTAATGTGGTTTGACAGAAAGTGATAGGATTGGGTTCATCTCTGAATATGGCATGGAAAATGGGAATTTATAACCAAGGGAAAATGTGGTGGGGGCAGGGACACTGAACAGAAAATTACTTAATGGAAATATGAGGAATAATGAGGAGTGGGACTAAGCTGACCTAAGAGGATTTTGTTGAGGGGAGGCAAGGATGACTAGACATCACTCTGAGGGCAGAGGAGGATGATTAGCTACTAGGAATGAGCAGATGTTAAGCATAGGCGCGCTTGACAGAGAGTACCCAGTGAAAAACCTTATTTTGTTAAAAGTAGATTTAATAAAGTATATTGATAGGCCTAAAAAAAATCTTTGGAGACCTACCTAAAATTTGGACAACCCAACTTTACATGGGTTAACACAATAAACATTTGTTAAATGTCTGGAGACTACTTCCTTGCTTGGAGGCTGCTACATTCATATTTTGTGCTTAGATGGCCATTTTTCATTGCGAATGCCAATAAGAGACAGCTATAGTGATTTTTTTTTTCTAATTTTGCAGTCAGATTCCATCATGGGACTCTTCTTCGTGACCTCATCCAAAGCAAGTAACATTCAAAAGCACTGAAAATAATCTTACTGGGGCCAGAGATTCAATATAAATGTTGGAGGGATAAAAGTATTCAGTCTCAGATTTCTGCAACAAAACTAACATTGTCACCATTAAAAAGAGATTTTTAATTACGTAAAATGTGTCATAATTCTATATAGATTCATCTTTCTATAATTTAATAGTACTATTTGCCTCTGTGAAACAGATGTTTCTTAACAGTATATGGATGTTATGATACATAAAATAATGGGAGAGTATGAGTAAGAAAGTCAAGACCATGAGTGGTTCACACATGAGACAATTTGCCTGATCTAATGGGAGCTCACCAACTCTAACTGGACTGGGAGTGAACAGGCGTGGGATCAAACTATTCCCTATGAATGTGGTTGACAGTTGGGTAGACTGAGGGGCCAATGACAGTGGCACTGGGATTTATCTCTACTGCATGTACTGGCTTTTGGGGATCCTATTCTCTTTGGATGTATACCTTGCTCAATCTAGATGCAGTAGGGAGGGCTTTGGACTTTCCACAGGGTAGGGTGTCTTGCCCTTTCTTAAGATTGGAGCAGGTGGGGGGAAGGGTGTGTGGAGGGAGTGGGAGGGGAGTGGGAGGAGGGAGGAAGTACGAATTTGGATTGGTATTTTTTTAAAGTAACAAAATAAATAAATAAAAGAAAAAAATTTAAAAAAAGAAAAATAAATAAACTAAAATTGAAACTTAACACGAAGAATTTTTGCCAGGCAGTGGTGGCTCACTTTGGAGGCAGAAGCAGGCAGATCTCAGTGTGTTAGAGTCCAGCCTTGTCTACAAGAACTAATTCCGTGATAGGCCCCAAATGTACAGAGATAACCCTGTCTCGATAAAAAACAACAAAAGAAAGAATTTTCACCTTATGTCAGTGTCCAATAAATGAAGTGAATCACTAGAGTCTTTTGCTAATTGTCTTGCATCTGTTGCCTACTTCTGTGATAAAATATCAAAAAAAAAATAATAACCTAAAGAAGAAAGGGTTTATTTAATTTCCTGATTCCCGTGTAGAGTCCATCACTGTGGTAGCGTCTCAGCAGCAGATACTTGAAGCAGCTTAGGCACATTGCATCCATAGTCAAGAATAAAAAGCAATGAATTAATGCATGCATGTTTCTCTTGTTTTTTCCTTCTCAGTTCAGAGCCCAGCACATGAAATGGTGCAGTTCACAATGGGTAAGTCTTTGCATCTTAATTAATGTAATCAATATAATCTCTCAACAAGGGTGGAGATGGCTCAGAAGTTAAGAGCCCTGGCTGCTCTTCCAGACAAACGAGGTTCAATTTCCAGAAACTACATGGTGGATCACAACCTTCTAGAACTCCATTTCCAGGAGATCCAGAAGCTCCTCTTTCTGGCCTCCACAGACATTGAGTTCACATTGTGCACAGACATACATGAACAAAGAAATATCTTTATATATAAAATAATTAAATGAAAATTTTAAAAGATAATTTCTCCACAAAAATGCCCAGAGGTCAACCTATTTTAGAAAGTCCTTCCTTGGGCGTCTCTTACTCAGTGATGCTCGATTATGCCAAGTTTACAAGTACAATTGACCATCACACTGGTGTAGAGGATTTTGAGAGAATTACACGAAGGGATTCTTCAAATATTTACTGTGTTAGAAGAGCTTTTTAGGTGAAAAGAGACAGGAATAACTGTATATTTCTTTTTTTTTCCTTTTCTTAATTTTATTTAGTTATTTTTTGTAACTGAGTTTGTCTATGTATAGCCCTGACTGTCCCGGTTATCACTATGTAGACTAGACTAATTCATACTCATATAGATTCACCCACCTCTTTGTTCCTACAGCTGGGATAAAAGTCAAGTGCCACCACACCCAGACTCTCACCATGGATTTCTAGTGAAACAGAGATACGCTTTCTTTTGAGCAAGTATTATGTGAAATTATTTTATCACCCCTTCCCAAATGTGAACAAGTAGGGTTTTATTGATCTTGACTGTATAGTGTTTTCACAACCAGCTTATTGAAATGCATCTTTGAAAACCTTTTTAAAAAATGAGAAATGTGGGCTGGAGAGATGGCTCAGAGGTTAAGAGCACTGATTGCTCTTCCAGAGGTCCTGAGTTCAATTCCCAGCAACCACATGGTGGCTCATAACCATCTGTACTGAATCTAGCGCCCTCCTCTGGCGTGCGGGCATACATCGAGGCAGAATGTTGTATACATAATAAATATACAAATCTTAAAAAAAAATGAGAAATGTTCCAATTTCTTTACAAACAAGGAAAATGACTATTATTTACTAAGGTACTGTAAACTTCCAAAGTAAAAATCTTATTTTCAATTTAAAAGGTATAGACATCAAATCTCCATTTATAAAACTGCAATTTTATGTTTTATAGTTGGGAAATAACAAGATCTATTGATTGACATCACAAAGAACCCTACAAACTTAAGATTAAAGAAAATAAATTGACAGGACAAGAACAAGATAAAAATATAATGGATTTGGGGAAATGTTACATAGAATGAGCTAAATACAAAGATTTGCCTTGCCCGGAGAGGGGAAAGAATGTTCTCATAAATTTGCATCCCAAGTCTTAGGCTGCAATTTTAGCGTGTAATTTAAACTGTGCACAGAGAGGAAATTCGTCTCTCATGAATCTCCTTTCCAGACGTCTCAGAACTTCTAATGCATTAGGACCACATCTTCCCCATATCTTGCATTCTTTTCTCTATGTGCTTGATTTTTCTGTTCTGGAGCATAACTTGAATCATATTCTGCAACTTCAGGTGGTGTTTTCACTCCAGGAGGCTGGAGCTAGACTTCCCATTTCTGCTCATTAGGCCATTTAATAGAAGAGTTCTGAGCTGCTTTCTGCTGTCTACCACCTATCTCTTCTATCTAGGGTTTAGTTAATGTGGATCAGAGTTTGAGTCTTTGCTGCAATAATAGAACACATTTGTCTTCGTCTGTCATGTTGCTATTATAAATCACTGCTGGCTGAGTGGCTTATAAAAAATTGAAATACACTTCCCACAGTTTGGAGACAAGAAGTCTGTTAACCAACGTGGTGGGTTTGTGGTTCATAGAACACAGTCTTTCTCTTGTACATCCCATGCCAGAAAGAGTGGAGTGTCTCCTGAGAGTCATTCATACGATCACTCATTTCTTTAATGAGCCCTTTGTATTCACCATGTGTCCATCTCCAGAAGACTTCAGTGATCAGCATAACAACTGGTGACAAGATTTTACCTCTTAGTCTTGGGAAGAAACACATTCAAAGTGCAATAACACTTCCAATTACTTATCCGTGTTCTGAGCTCCAACATTTCCAGTTTCTCCTGAAACATAGTGATGTGAGGTCTGTATCCCTTTAATGTCGTTCATCATACAGAGAACTGCTTTTGTCTTTGGGGACCTTTGTCTAATTTGGAGTCAATTCACTTATTGGAATTTTAGAAACTTAGGTTTAAAATCAGAGATCAAATTTAATTCACAATTTTTATCATCACAATAGATAACAAATGTTTTAGTGAAACTAAATGATACTTCTTGCTTGTGTAATGGAACAAGGTAGAAGCAAAGCCTTTTAAACAGAACTTAAGAAACTCGTGAGACTTTTCCTTTTTTTTAGCTATGCCTAGGCTTTCTCAAAGCTAGCATGTGCATCCTTCATCACATTAACCTAAACAGTGGTTCAGTTTTAAAATATAAACAAAATGACTGTGTCTATGAACCGTTCGTCTGAAAAGGATCTGGAGGGAGAGTGGGGAAGCCATACTCGCTGAGGTATCTCCTCCGTCCCCTGGAGAACACTTTGAAACTGCCACCAGATACTGTACGAGTCAGCATTCCAACAGAAACCCATGAGTAAAATCAGTCTTCCACTGGAATTCCTTTTATTTAATTAGCCATGGAAGTCATTTTATTAGGTCCTGAGGGAATAGAGCAGGTAACAGTTACAATTCCACATCCCAAATGGGACTGATACTAAAAGGCAGATGACTCCAACAATTTGCTATTTTGGTCAACTTTATCAACTCACTTCAATTCTCTAGCTTTCTTTCTGAGCACCCCCATGTTTATGTGTGCGTGTGTGCGTGCGTACATGTGTGCGCGTGCGTGCGTGTATGTATCTATAATTATATGTGTATGTATGTGTGTATATGTGTATGTATGTATATATATATTTCAGATAGCAGACATTTTTTTAAATTTATTTATTTATTAAAGATTTCTGCCTCCTCCCCCAGGACCGCGAGGGGTGCACCCACACACTGAGACATTGGGGATGTTCTATCGGGAACCCAGCAAGGCCAGCTGGCCTGGGTCTGAAAAAGCCTGGGATAAAACCGGACTTGCTGAATATAATGGATACCAGACATTTTGCATCAAGGAAGGAAGGCAAAGAATTCCACACTGGGCATACACTACAAGACAATTTAGCCACTTTGAAATGCAAATTTGATAAGCCAGAGCAGTCCTGACACAGCTACTGTACTCCTGGCAGAGCCTTTAGCAGGTGCAAATGAGTTCACTTTGTGATAAGAACCCGCACCTGTTGGAGAGCAGCATTCAGAAGTAGCCTGTTAGCAAATTCTAAGATATCTGAAATGAGTAGAACATATTAAATTGCAAAGAGGGATCTGAAATGGTATCTACCCACTGATGTGCATCTTCAAAATCATGAGCTAAAGTTTGGATAGCCTGAGAAAATTTTGATATTCTGTTTACTGCTGTCATTTCTCAAGTTTTAGCATGCCAGTCAATACCTGTACTGTCAGGTTTTCTTGTTACAGATATTCTATATCTGTCTGATACCATTTTCGTATTATACAGGAAAATTTTAATATGATCTGAGGTGAGATTCTAGGCATTGCTATAAGTGTTTATTAATTTTCTTCATCTTTTTTTTCCATTTTTGTTATGTTTTGTTGGATAGCCCAGGCTGTCCTATAACTCACTGTGCTCTTTCTTCAAATTTCCCCATGCTGGTTTTACCTCATTTGGATAGAGTTAACTTTTTGCTTGGTAACTTTATTTGCATTTATTATTGTTACAAAAGCTATTCAGATATTTTTAACCAAGACAAATTTTAATCTTTATTTATTATATATTTAGAAAGAATAATCAGTAGTATCCTAAGCACTCCGCATCAGTTTTGAGGATCTTCTAATTGTTCTTTCAGCAGAGAAGCTGCATGCATAATCTGACATGTTTTATGAAAGTACAAATTTAAGTTCTGAGTTAGTATTTTAGGAATATGACCTCCTGTTTAAAATGGGCTCAGAAAAAAAGCCTAACTGTCATTAACATATTATATCAATAAATATATTTTTATTTGCATGTTTTATGAATTCTTTAGTATAGAATGTACTAGAAGTATCCAGAATCTAATGATTAAAGAGTAATGTGAAGAAATGGATTTTAGTATTAGTGAAAAATAATATGCCTATTTTGTTGCTATTTCTAGTTGTTGCTGAAGACAAGTATTTTCAAGAATAACAAGATTAAATTAAGTTTATAGTCAAAATCCTGACCTATATAGCAAAGATTGGTGCCAACTTACCTCTAATGACATTGACTTAATGTCACATCACACTGAAAGAATGGGATGCCACCTAAATACCACCTCTACAGGTGGGCACAACTACTTCTCCAGTTTAATAGACAAGGAATGATCCGGTTTATGAAATATGAATTGTTGAGTAATTGTGATCAAATCTATAATCAATAAAAGATTGTAATTTTGTTTATTGAACCTAAAATGAGGTGACTGATGCTCATGTCCATGTTCTTACCACAGTGAAGACATTGGCTATTTCTGTAGTGTTTTGGTATACGATAAGCAGGAAGTCCTGTACCAGAGAAATCACACAGAAGCATATCAAAATCTAGTGAATCCAAGATGTTATCATTTTTATGAAATAAAAGCTAGAAGTCCAAAGAAACTGAGAGATACTATTTCTTATAGTCTGTTTCAACCCTCTAACTTTTGAAAATTTATTTTCTACATTCTTCTACAAGTAAATATGTTGAACATATTTCTACCTCAAGCCCTCCATTTTCCTTCCTTCCTTGTAGTCCCCTTTACTATCCTAGAGTTTCACTTCTACTTTTACATCCTAGATATGCACATAATTTTATGTGTCTACATTAAATTGAAGTGGAAATTCATGAGAGAAAGCATAGGTTTTTAATTTCTGAGACTAGCTGCCTTTAGCCAAGTACACTTTCTAGCAAACAACGAAACTTCTTTATTAAGGCCTGAAGATGTTCCATTGTGCCACATTTTCTCTACCCATGCCTCTGCTGGTGGATACCTTGTTTGGTTCCTTGACTAACTACTGTAAATAGGGCTTCAAAAAACATTGATGTGCAAGAATATCTTTGATGTCAACTTGGATTCCTGTGGGTCAGTACTCAGCAGTAGCATAACTGGGTCATCCAGAAATGCTGCTTGTGGATTCTGGGAAACTTTCATGTTGATTTCCATCCTGCTAGGGTAGTTTACACAACTACCAGCAGTGCATGGCAGGGCTCCTTTGGTCCCAATCTCACCAGCATTTGTTATTATTTTAGACAATAGAATATACATTTGTTATTCTATGCTATACTATTTATAGGTAGAAATAATAAGTAATAAACAAGTGGGGAAATTGACTGTTGAAGATATTCAAGCCTAAATTCAAGCAAAAAATTCCTTTTATAGATCTTAGATCACCAAATTCCTCGATAACATTTTGCCTATTACTTTCATTTTGTATTTCCTAAACCTAAGTCTGAATAATGGGACGATTTCAAGAAATCACTCTAATTTTATTATATTCTTAGGAGTCAAGTGTATTAAAGACGCCTGTAGTGAAGAGATGAGCAGGCCTGCTTTTCATCCTGCCTGGATCCTGCATGGCTAGCTTTACACCCAAAATAACAACACACAAATATATTCATTTAAACACTGCCTGTCCCATTATATCTAGCCTCTTCTTGGCTAACTCTCATATCTTGATTAACCCATTTCTATTAATGTGTGTAGCACCACGAGATGGTGGTTTACTGGGAAAGATCCTAACCTGTGTCCCTCTCAGAGAGGAGAGGCATGGCGTCTGCCTCTTTGCCTTCTTCCCAGCATTCTGTTCCGTCTACTCCACCCACCTACGTTCTGACCTATCAGGCCAAGCAGTTTCTTTATTAATTAACCAATGAAAGCAACACATAGAAAGAAGACCCACCTACATCATTCATCCCTACAGATGAATCCCTACAGCTTTCAATCTAAGCTGCCTGCATGCTGGAAACAGATTGCTGAAGAAACCATCAAGAGTTTCTGACTTAAAAACTACAAGAACTCACTCATAATTGGTTTCTAGCCATAAATAAGGGTCATGGAGTCTACAATTGGCGAACCTAAAGAAGCTAAGTAAGAAGGTGAACCCAAAGAAAAACATATAGTTATCCTTTTGGCTATGGTAAGTAGACAAAGTTGCCGGGGGGAGAATTGGGATCTTGGGGGTGGGATGGAATGGGGGTAAGGGGAAATGGGGAGAGAAAAGGGAGAAGGGGAGGATGGAGGGAACTTGGGGAAAAAGGATGATTGGGATAAAGTAAGGTTGGATAGGG
>NC_022035.1:6641882-6666558 GCF_000317375.1 Microtus ochrogaster | reverse complement strand
GGGAGGAGGGGGAGAAGGGTGGGAGGAGGGGGAGGGAGGTGGGAGGCTGGGAGGAGGCAGAAACTTGTTTTTTTTTTCCTTTTCTCAATAAAAAAAAACTAAAAAAAAATTATAAATATTTCAAAACAATGATCAAAACATACATAAATACAGTATAGTATAGCATATAGCCTCAATCAAAAATGTGTTATATCATTCCTATGTTTCATACCAAATCTTCCAAAATCATCCTGATGTTATATAATGGGATTTAAGCTACAAGAATTGAACATGTATTTTCAAACAAAGCTTTGTGCAATTTTGCAATCTAGTCTTCTCAGAACCAGAGATTCCTTACAATTCATTCTTTTACATTAAAGGTAAATTTATCAGGATCAGGACTTTCTTTAAAAGAGCAATTTATACCATAAACTTCATTATTTTTTTCCAATAAAATTGTTCCCTTCATGATTAATACCTCCATCTCATCACTTAACTCAGTCAGGAAAAACATATTATATTAGTCAATAACATGCTTTCAACTATGTGTTCTCAGAAATAAAATGCCCTCATTATTCATTTACTTAAACATAAAACATAGGGACTGAACAATGACTCAGCAATTGAAACCACTTGATATTCTTGCAGAAGACACATACTCACTGGTCATTCAGAAAACCATTCTTTACTGTGATATCCTCCTATGACCTCTGTGGTAACCATGCACACACCCAGTGCACATAGTAATCTTTAGGAAAAATAAACAGACAGAAAAAAATTAATCGTGTTTTCAGATTTTAAAAGACATTATTTGGTTAATAATAAATTGTATAAAAAGTAGCAGGTATGATGTTTTTTTAAATTTTAAATTGTTAATAATCTGTCTCATTCACACCACATCTACTTTTTTATTTATTAAATTAAAATATAATTATATGATAAAAAAAACTACAATTACAATAGTTAACTTTAATGTCAGGTACTTCTATCATCTACCCTCCTTTGATTTTTTTTGGTCTCTTTCTTTTATCCTCTGCCCCCAAAATCAAGGATTCCTCTGGTAGTCTACCCCTTAAACACACCCACAAGGGATACACATGACAATAGAAAAAGTCGTTCCTTCATGAATTTACATTAAAGTGGAGCAAGGACTGTTTCCCACTTATGTGACTGCCAGTATTCATTCTCAAGTAGAATATTGAATTTGTTTTTCAGCCTCCCTGTTTAAAAATCAATGTTCAGCTTGACAGGGTTTTTGAACACCCCCTCAGAATTGGAACCCAAGGCCAGTGATGAGAAAGAAATCAGGGTAAAAAGTACAGTGTCTATTTCATTTGCAGTCAGAGGAGTTTTACATATTTTTCTGAGAAAGTAAAAACAGCTCAAACTCAAGAGGATATTAATTCAAATAACAGGATTAAAACTATCTATTAATTACTTTTAGGGATGGATGAGCCTGGCCATGTTTTGAGCTTACTGAGTATCTCAAATATTAAATCACATATCTGGAGTTTCAGGGTTTTTTTAAGCTCCCAGACACCTTTGTTCTACAGAGCTTCCATAATTTATTGCAAATCCAAATCAAAATATTTTAGTTTGGTTTATAACTAAGAAAACATTTGGTTTTATGATTTCCTATTAATAGTTGAGGCTTCATTTAAAAATAAGTTTTACGTATTCGAGCAAAATATTTATTTTTAGTTAAGAAACCGGTATGCTATAAGAACACCACATTTATTTTTATAGATGAGAATCATATTTAAAGAATGCACAGTGTAAAGTGATGCTTTGTTTAAATTACACATAATTTATCAGTCAAACATTATAATATCTTCTGGATTTATCAAAAATTAAAAAACAAAATAAGTTACAACCTTTTATGAATTTCTCTTTCTTGCTAATTTTCTTAACAAAGCAAAAATACAGTTTCTGAGGAGTATATATGTTTGGCCTAAATTCTGTATCTGTTGATTTTATTGTACTAGTTTTACATAAAATCATATTCATAATTATATTAACTTATATATGTGTACACACACATTTTACTTCTCCAAACACTATCATAACAATGGTAGGTTTTCAGTATGGCTGAAGATTTCTTGCCATTCACTACTTAGGCATCTTGTCAAAATTTTTTCTATGCAACCAATTCTTTCCAATCATTATTTTTTCTACTTTAGGGTTTTGTTTGCGAAATTCATTTGCTGATCAAAATATTTTACTTCTGTTAGTGGCAATAAGGTTTTCATCCTTGGGGAGTTACTTCACCTATGAATACAGCAGTCTCTCTATTGCTGGTACTTCTATCCGTCAACACTCTCAGAACGTCAGCAGAGGGTGTTTGTCACAGTACCATGCCTCATGTTTACTTGCATGCTGTTGGCCATGTTAGAGAAACAGCAGATGACACCTGGCTTCAGGATGTCAGTCCACCAGGAGAAAAATTCCTGATGGGAGAAAGGTGGATAGACAAGGCCCTGAGACCATAGACTCCAGAATGCCTTTTGTGTCTACTGTGCTTTTAAATGTTTGCCAATGGTGTCGTTCTCTGGTATCTGGTATGGTGTGAATGGGTGTGGGGATTCCCACCATTTATATTATGGAAACACCTGTTCTACCTGGCATTTTTACCTGTGGCTTATTATGTAGATGATTTCATCCTAAACTTGATGTCTAATTGGTAATAATAAAATGTTAGTTTAAATAGAGATTTGATGATAAAAAATAAAACAAGGAAATGTAACACAGCTAGAACACATGAGTTTCTATTGAGCAGTCATATACTCTGTGACTTAGGTTAATGATTAAGAAAAACAGTTGAGTCATAGTAACCCAACTAGTATAAATTCTTTTAATCTTAATGTTAGTACTTGTCTCCATAGGTTTTGGAGTGTATCGTATCTGAAACCAAGCTTTGAAAATAACTTAAGGATAGACTAGATGTTTTTGTCACATAGCTTTGAGGGGAAAAACTCAAGAAAACAATATAAAGTTTTAGAAAGATACATAGTTGAATTAGGAACTTATTAAGGTCAGGGAAGAAATACAAAGCAGCTCAATTCTTACTAGCATATGTATTTTTCTTGTTGGGATTGGTTGATGAGCAAAGATGAGATGATGAATTCCTTATATCCATTTTCCCTCAATCTCCCATTATAAAAACTATTGATGAGTGGGTATGCATACTAAAGATTTAAAGTAGAGCGGACTTCTTGTTTTTCATATACAAAAGTTTAGATTTGTTAGATTTTTTTCAGATTCCTCATAAGATTACCTTTCAAGATATGTAATAAAGTGATTGATTCTTTCTTTGTAACCACAATATGCAGGCTGCCAGTAAAAAATGGTCGAGAAAAATATCTCCTGCTTGCTCATAATCTGTTAATCTGTAGCAAGTTGCTTAGATGGGTTCTTGGGATGACTTTGTTTCAAATATATAAGGGAGAAGAAAAACATGTTTTTATTTGTATTCATTGTAATCCTTCACTTGAAAAACAGAATGTAACCACGTTGTAATTTTTATATTGCCTGAAAGATTTTACTGGGATATATAAGCAATACATGAAAGACTAAAGAAAGGTAAAATGAGTTACAAGGAAAGCATCAAGAATGAGTTAGAAGGAAAGTATCAAGAACTAGAGAAAGGAATCACCAGGAAAGTAAAGAATAGAGTATGCAAAAAAAGAGTAAAGAAAAGGTTTGAAGGAAACCATCAAGGAAGTGTGTATCTTTTTTTTTCTTAACCCTTTCATCAAAAAAAAATTTAGTCCAAATCCATGAATTTGCTTTGAGCCCTGTGCTGTCAGAGGCTGGTCCCCAGGCAGTGAAACTTGTATCCTGAAATATTTTTCCTTAGTCTCTTTTTCAGATGGGAGATATGACATCTCATCTAAAATGTATCATAATTTTTTGGGAATATTACAAATTTTCAATCAATTATACTGAATCCATTGAATATATTTTTAATCCGTTTTGATTTTTTCTCCCACTGTTTGATCACACTTTCAACCTTGTCAGATAGCATCGCTGACATTCACATTAGTGCAATTTTTCCTAGGCACCTTGGGAAGGTTTTTCTCTGACACTTGAATACAACCAATGCTCAGACCTACAATGGGCCATGACACAAGCTTCCAAAACCCAATTCTAAAGAGTTTTTACAAACCCACTAGCAAAAATTTGTGTGCTACGGACATTAAGTTACTTCAGTTGATGTGATGTCCAGATGTGTCAGGATCTATATCACTAAAGGAAGTTGACATAAAAGTTATGGAGCCGGGCGGTGGTGGTGCACGCCTTTAATCCCAGCACTCAGGAGACAGAGATAGGTGGATCTCTGTGAGTTTAGGGGCAGTCTGGTCTACAAGAGCTAGCTTCAGAACAGGTTCAAAATGACAGAGAAGCCTGGTCTCTTGAAATTAGATATGTTTCGTTAGATTTGGTGCTTACAACCATGCTACTTTATCCAGGTGGGCTTTTATTTTGATCTTATTCCAATAGCTACACTTTTTGTTTAAGAAATTACATTTCCAGGGTTCTTTGGTGATGTGGCCATGTCATTGTTTGGCTTTGCTCTGCTGTAATTGCAGACTGAGGATGGCATCTAAAGCAGGTTTAGTGGCTTTGAAGGGAAAGAATTTTCTCCACTGTTGGCGATTAGGAACCCTGGAAGAGGAACCTCAGTGTCCATGCCAATGTGCACCATGACAGAGATAACATTCAAATGAGTTTTTAAAAACCTCTATACTGTTTTAATTTTTTTCTTTTTATAAAAGCTGCTATCTTGTCACATTTTTGTGCTAGACAGCCTTATAATATTTTATTTATGACAATTTCATTATTCCTCTCCTGTACTGTAATTTTGGAGTCTTTTCCAAATTGGTATTCAATTTGCAAATTTATAATATCATCTTATCTTTTGCAGATTTTTCAGAAAGGCTGCACACTGTTTAAGACAGTTTCAGTGAAACTTGGAATTGCTGGGAAAAGACTTATCTTTGGTTTCTATTTGCACTTAGAGGCAACTGTCTCTTTACATCCCTTCTCCACTCACCTCAGTAAGAATTAAAACTGACAGAAACAATTTCTAGAAAGAAAGTGGAAAAATGAACAAAGGAGTTGAAAATACATATCCACCTTTCTCACATCAGGCTTGCTGTACAATGTTGGAAGTTAGTTTTCTTTCAAGTATAATAAACTCAATCAAATTACAAAAATGATAATATATACATTTTGATTTTGAACAGCAAAACCAAGAGCTCCTTAGAGTAGTTCATTATATACAGAGTGAATGTGAATTATCAAATTATCTCAAAGAGACCAGAACTAGTGGGAGAATTAATGGATATAAAATTCTATTGAAAGTCTGAAGATCACAGTACACCTAAAATGAAAAGGGCCTTCTGTTGTCTTGGTTGCGCCAATGGCATAGTCAAACAGGGTGCTACTCGTTATTACGTAATGAAGAGTAGAGTATTATCCTTCCCTCTTCAAAATCGTGCAATTAAAATTTTGCTCTGGCTCTGAGTAAGAGATATTGCTAAGTGAAAGCAAATCTTGAGAGTAAGTCTTCTCATACTCCAAGGATTCATATCCAGATGGTATTTCTTCCATTAAACACTTGTTGCAAAACGATACTCCATAGACCACCTTCATCAAATTTTGTGTTTGTTTTTGTGCTCAGTGTATTAAAATGTAGCAATTTTTGCCTATAATTTTTAGCATTCTGCATTACTACAATAAAAAAATGGCTACATAGGCTTCTTCCTCCTCTAGGGTAATAGTGTCTGAACCTAGTAGTTCTTACTTTTCTTTTTTTTTTTTTTGCTTTTAAAATACCACACTTATTACAATAATATCCCTTAACTTCTTTGTTATAAATCACAGGATACACGTTCCTTGAAAAAGAAGCAGAGACCAATATTATTCCAAAATTAGTTTTTTATTTATTATTTTAGGAGAGTCTCAAAGCATTGGAACTCATGATCTGGTCTTACAGTGGGAGAGTACTGTAAGGTGTAAGAACATTAGTAGAGAATGCTTGAAGTGACAGAGCAGATTTGCTTGTCATGTACAGCATGATGTGGTCCAAAAGAGAAAGCGTCTTCAGAGAACCCCACCCTCCAACAAAGGAAACTTCTGACTTTTTAGGTTTTCAGGGAGTGATGGAAACTTCCACATTTCATTATCTTGTCTGGCTTAGCCAATGTGACAAGGAGAATAAAGGAAATAGGTGCTGCCTGTGGCTACAAGATTGTCTTTCAGATGGAAGAGGGAGGATTTGGGCTTGCTTCCTTTACCCTCATGCACCACACTCCCCACCCAAACCTGTGTGCTCAAACCTTCACAGCAGATGCTGTCAGCTACAGAGGACTGCAACCTAATGACTGCAGAAGAGAAGCACCTGGGGGTCTGGGGGTCAACCCTCTACATGCCTTTCCTTTTTAAAATTCTCTTCTTAACTCATTTGTGTCAAATGACTGATCCTCCAAATATTTCACTTGAAAACCTTTCAACAAATGGTGTGACTTTTTTTTTTTTAATTTTTTTGTTTGTTTGTTTTTTTCAAGACAGGGCTTTTCTGTAGTTTTAGTGCCTGTCCTGGAACTAGCTCTTGTAGACCAGGTTAGCCTTTGAACTCCCAGAGGTTTGCTTGCCTCTGCCTCCCGAGTGCTGGGGTTAAAAGCAAGCACCATCACTGCCCGGCTGCTTTACAAAAATTCTTAACTTTGACAGAACACCTAGCTACAGGTTTGCAAATAGTGAATTCATTATACTTCTCCTATTATGTTATGAGTCGTTTATATATGTGCTAATTGTATTGAAAACCAGGCAGATCATAGTTTATGCAGACATGATGACATATAAGAGTCTACCCATACTCACTCAATGTAAAATTTTCTTTAACATTCACAAAAAATGTAATATTTAGGGACACTCTTTCAGTTAATCGGGTATTCATACCCTCAAGAAAATTACATATCCTATAGTTCTGTATGACATCATCAGCCACCGCTATCTATGTATCATAAACTCAGAGAAATATGCTTTTTATAGAGCACATAAAAATCACTAAAAACCTAGTTCTAAAGTAATTATAATCAAAACTATTTGATGCGTTTCTAGCTCAAGATATATGTTCCTGAAAATATTTTAATGTATCAAAGTAAATAAACAATTTGGGTGAGTCTTTCAAATCAATTTAGAATATATTTAAACCCTGTGCTCATTTTATTCCTTGCCTTAAATGTCTCTCAAGTCAAATGAGGGGATTGATCATTTAAAAATTAATGTTCCTATGGTATATGCTCTGAATGGAATATTTTCTTCTTTTTATACCTAAAAAGGATTTCAGAATACTTAGCAACAACAATTACTTCATTGCTATTTTAATGGAGAATAAATATTTCTTACTTCCCTCTCACAGATATTGTGCAGCTATTTGCTTTCCAAGATGTTCGGTCCTGTGGAAACGTCAGGAAATATACCGTTGCCACTTATTTTCTCCCTGAGGTGTCCTTCGAGTTGTCAATTTCCTCCGCCAAGGTGTTCTAGGGATGTTTTGTAGAGAATCATAGCAGAGCTTTGATTTTAAACACTCTGTGTTTAAAACCATTCTGTAAGAATACAGGGTAAATTGGGTTACACTTTTTTCATCTGTTAGTCCCCCTGCACACTCATTTCAACAACTTAGCCTCAGCATTTACCACTAGCTCCCAGCTGCAGTGGGAAATTCAATGGCCTCATTATTGTGCCTGAACTGAACTGTGTCAGGCTGGAGGAGAGCATGAGCCAGAGGCAGATTGGGGCCTTCCGGTTCATCTGCACTTTGAGCTGGTTCAGCAAAGGCCTTGGAGTCAGGAAGGATAGCATCAGCTCTTATGTGAGGAGGCTTGGGCACTGCTGTAAATCCTAAACGAATAGCAATTTTTGCCCTTTGAGGCGCGCCGAATGCTTTTGAACTCCTGTTGGATTCCGGGATCACAGAGATCAGCTTGACTCCTGGAAGCAGGATGTGTTCATTCAGAGGCAGCGGCTCTGGCAGGCAAAGAGGATTGTTGGAGCCTATTTTCCTTTTAGCAGCAGGAGTAAGCACTGTAAAGAAACAGGACTCAGCGAGGCTGCAGGATGCATAAACAGTATGTAATCCACCGAATGTGCTGGGAATTAGAGACTGAGGGCTCAGCCACACAATTCTGAAGCTGCTACTGTGTTCTGTGGGGGACACATGTACAGACGAGCAGACTACTACGGCTTGCAGAAAGGCTATTTTTTCTTAAGAAAACTAAACTAACCCACGCTCACTGAACTTCCGTCATCAACTTAAGTCTGCGTACCTAGCCCTCCACAAAGCATTAAGGTTCTGCCGCAGAAATTTATCACGCCACTAATTAACTTTATTAAATGATTTCGAAAGCTAGAAAGTGGAGATTGTGGGTTAATAGCTTGAGTCAGTCCCTCCATACAAAGCAACAAAGGGCGATACTGTGCACGGCAAGGTGACAGTGTTTTAGACACAAGGGAGAAGAAGAAAATACAGCAGAGAAATAGCTTCTATGTAAACTCTGAAACGTTTTTCCCTATGATTTGCATGATGGCCAGGGTCTGCCTCTGCATAGACTTGGAAACACCCTGGGTAGGGAAAAAAAAAAAAAGAGCCTGCCATCAATCACTGGATATTTATGCTAAGAAGGAGTGTTTTCGTCTTTCTTTGTCATTTGTTTAATGGCCCACACAGCATGGCTCCTGAAGGCTATGGCTCCAAGCCCTGGAGGCACATGCCCAGAGTCCAGCAAGTGCTCTCTCTCCATGCTAATTTATCAGCACTATTCAGAAGAAGGAAGCTGAATGCAGGAAGCAGTCAGAGAAAGTAGCAGGGTTTGGCCAGACACCCTACTTGCAGCTGTGCTTCTGTTTCTGGGAGAGCTCTTATTTGCCTTCCTTCCAACAGCATTCAGGAGAGCAAAAGCTGGCACAGCCTTCTGCGTGGCTTTCTTCCTGTGGAGGAAGAAAAATGGCAGGAACTCCATTAGTACATTTTTAAATTACCCTCTTATTTCCCATTGAAAGGCAAAGATTTCAGGCTATTTCACGGGATAATAAAATAATGAGCGGTAATTAGTCAAACCTCCTGGAAAAAAAAAAAACACTGCTTAGTATGGTATCATTTGTCGGCACAATTGTGTCCCTTAGGTAGAAAGGTTCCTTCACTTGTGGTATGGCTATGATTTTCCACTTCCAAATATTTCACATGACAGTGGATTGCAGTTGTAAGGGTAAAACTGGGCTCCCACATGATCCTAGAGGCAAAAGAAATGAATGTTAAGAGATTTGAGTTTATCAGTGGATTTTGACAATGCTCTTATGCTTAAATGCTTAAATGCTCTCCCTATTTCCTCCCATTTTGAGGAAGTGAATTCAGCACTGTGGTCCATTCCCTGAATGGTGAGTTAGAAGTGGGTCTGAATGCACAACATGTTTGATGTTGCTGACCTCATGACCGTCCACATAGGTGTGTAGGTGAATCTAGACTCCTGGACCAGCCACAAACCTTCCTGGACACTTGATTAGCTTGAGTGTTCTCAAGGTCACGAAAAAGAGGAGGAGGCTAACAGACAATCGCTTTGGCTTTCCTTCCCTAGGTCCCAGAAAAGTGCCTGTGTGAATTGTCATATCATGTTTTTGAATAATGAAATACAGAATTATGATTGCTTTGGAACAGAATCTAAGCCAAAGCATTCCAGGTAGGGCCCATAAGTCTATATTGTCTGGTAAGTAATAAAAGGTGACCTAATAATCCTGTATCAGACATTTTATTCTTACTGAAAGAAAACCCCTAAAAAAGAAGCTGTGTCTGGCTGTGAGCCAAAACTCTTGGAAAGAAGCAAGTCCTGCAGGGACTGATTGTCTGATTAGAATTTCAGTACTATGGAAAGGTTGGAATGGTCCATGTCTAGAGGCTAATTACCTTATCTTAGATTAGTTCTAGCCCTCAGGAACAGCCATTCCTAGTCCACTTCTTTGTGGCTGTGTCAGAGCTAACTCCTCATGACTAAATAGAAACCTTTTGGAATCTGTAAACTTAGCAGACCACTAGCAACCACCAACCAAAGAGCTAAAAATGTCATTAAATAGCATTTAGAGCTTATAGAAAAAGACGCCCCCTCCTCGACAACCTGCCTCTCTGATGTACTGACCAATGTATTCTCAACTTGTTTTGATTTGTGACAAATTTTGTTCTAGAAAACTATAAAAGCTTAATGAAACTGTTTTCATGTTAGGAAGTAGGATTTAGGGCAACGTAAATCTGTATTTCTGGGCTATGGTGACTCAAAATTACTCCAGAATTATTCTCTTTAAGATGAGAGCTATGATTTTGTAGACTTACACTGGATATTTCTTTTTAAATACAGTCACTCTGTTTTGATCAATGGTCACTTTTAGAGTACATAGAATATCAAAGACTATTTGTTTTAGGCTGCAGGGCACATTAGTATTACAGAGGTACAATGCACTTTCTTCAATAATACAGTACAATTACTGTGCAATGGATATCAAGAAAAAGACTATTAATTTCTACTAGTTTAATTTTAGAAGGTTTTAATGAAGGAACTGAGACTTAAGATATACCCAGAATAGTGAACAGAAATTTCATAAAGAGAAATCATTAACAAAAGACTTAGTTATTACAACTGACACTATAGTCTAGAAATGCTGAATAAATAATAACAGAATCACTGTGAAAAATATTAAGATTAAGCTTTTTTATCAATAAATTGAAGTGACATCAAAATTAGAGTACAGAATACCTAGTAACTGAAATCCATTTTGAGACAAGAGGTCCAAAAGCAAACAGTGGTTAAGGATCCAGATTAACCTTGTGTGGTGTCCTGTCTATGTTCATTTCAAGCCCAGAATCATTCTTTAGTGTCTTATGGACTTTTCAGGAGGAATTTGCTGATACTGCTTAAGAAACACAAACATACTATTGTAGATAGCTAACACATGGTAACTACTTTAGTACTAGTATTATTAGTTGATATGAGAGTCTTGGTTGTCAACTAGATTTAGAATCACCATGGAAATCAATTTCTGGGAAACTTTCTGAGGGATGTCCTCATAGATTAGGTTAACACATATATGAATGTGGGGGCCCAAAAATGTGAGCTTATTTCCATGTTGACTAAAGGTCAGAGAGTTGGAACTTACTTATTCCTTCAAGGCTGTTGTGTTTCTACCTCAAACAAAAGTTCCAACTAGAATTAGAGCAGAGAGTTCTGCTCTCTCAAGGTTTATTTTCAACAGGTGCGGCTAATAGCCAGATCTTGTATTTCAGGAATAGAGAAGTAGATACATTTCTACCTCAAACAAAATTCTAAAGATCCAACTAAGCTTCTAGTTCCTTTAATGAGATAACATTGGATTCTACCCAGGGAGTGGTATGCCAACAGAATGTTTTGGTGTAGCCTGTGAGTGTGACTATTTTTTTGTCCTAGCAACAGAATGTTTAACTATAAATGTAGCCCTTCAACTGGTATGTTCATTTCTTTGCATTATGTTAATGCAGGTTTTTTATCTTACATCTACCTAGTAGGATCTGGGGTATTTTAAGCTATTAAAAATTAAACATGAGTGATTACAGTATTCACTGGAACTACCTTCCAGTACTCTTCCATGTTTTCTGTTTTATTAGTTTTCACGTGTCTTTATATTCTTTACTAATATTTCTAAATTCCCATGCTCCTACCCTCGCAAGTAGTATTTTTGTCGAGGCTGGTCCTTGGGAAAGAACACCCTCCCTAAATTGGGTGACATAAGTCTCTGGGCTGAGAATTCAGGTTAAAAAGGTGAAAAACAGTTGAACATCAATATTCTGTCTCTGCTCCCAGACTATTTATGCATGGTTATAAGTTGCCTCATGTTTCTGTATCTATGTCTGCCCTCACATATTGTACCATATGTTGAAATTCTTATCAAAGCAAACATTTTTCTTTGTAAAGTTGCTCTTGCTATTACATTACTTTCTCTGTGCTTTATAGCATCTGTGAGTGTGAGAAAGTAACTAATTTGGCTGTTCTATTGTACAATCTAAGATAAAGCTGGAATCAGACTTTGTAGTGGTAGTGGTTGTTATAGTTTAAATAAAATGCTGCAGGCCTCTGAGCAGCTACAGTGGGCCATGAGATCACACCACAGATCCCTGAAGTTGTGGCATGCAGCAGGCAGTGGGCAGCAGGCCCCTAGAGCAGTCAGTCTCAGGCAGGGATGGTGCATTTCCCAAAGTGGCTGCAGTAGGCCATACAGGTAGCAAGTCTCAGGCAGAGAGCTATAGTCCCAGCAGGTGAGAGACAGAGATGGATAGGCATGCCATGAAGAGTGAGGTTGGATAATTATTTAGTGAATTATAGAGGAGAAAAGGGAGAAGAGCAGAGAGTGATGGAGAGAGAGAGAGAGAGAGAGAGAGAGAGAGAGAGAGAGAGAGAGAGAGAAACAGAGGGGGGAGAAGGGAGAACCAGAAGTTGCCTCTTCGAGAAAACAGCAGAAAGGAAGACAGGCAGAAAGAAAAAGACTCGGGCTGTAAGCAGGAAGGAAGACCTGCCTGCCTCAGACGATGAGGGAGGGAGTGGGTGGAGCTTGTATCTTAAAGGTACAGGACAGACCATTACAATTCCATCTCTTTTTTTATAATAAAGAGGCAGGAGGTTAGACACCACAGGTTAGAGGAATTGGGGTGGCGGATTCTCAAGACTGCTTCCTACTTATTTGTGAGTGTCATCTTAGGGGGGAACCTGAGAAAGCTGGGCACTGGTCATATCCTGGCATAGCTGGTTTGTTTTCTTCTGTTGGGTGTTTGTGGTATGGAAATGTCTGGGGTCTCTTATACCTGTTTAATGTAGTGGCAGAACAGAGTTATTGGTAAGACAAAGTTAAGTTTAGGAAAAAAAAATAGGACCAGGGAATTAAAAGGGTGTATCTGACCTGTTTAAGGTGGACCCTTCATTTCAGCTCCATGGAACTCACAAAAATTCTTTGGATTTGTGAAAACAAAAGTTTTAGACATATACATTGTGTAAACAGTAGTATATTTATGTTAGAATGACTGTGACATTTTTGCACAAAGAAAAGTATTTTTAAGATTATGAAAGGCAGTGTGAGAGAAAAATTTAATAACTTGTACTTTTCTTCACATCTTTATAACTTGCAGATGCACACCTTAATAACTTGTATTTGTATTTTACTGAAATTTGTTTGGTTAGGTTGACCTTTTAAACTGACAAAACCTCTCAACTGTCAAGCTGCATCAGAGATCTTTGAGAAGGATGGAATTTTACTTGAATTACTGATTAAAAAATGACAGAGAACTTACTTGGTTGGCACCTAGAGTTACTCCTCAGGGTACTCCATGGTTTCTGAGGGTCATATTTACCATTTTCTGTTAGTGTAGGGCCTGCCAGGCTCCAGTAGATCCTGTAGGCTAAGAAATCTGTAGAAAATCAGGCCGACCTTGACCTGAGTAGCTAGGCTGTTGATTCCAGCCATACTTTCCACTGTCTGGTGATCTTCAGTTTAGATGAAAGGCAAGTTTTTGCTCAGTCGTCAGTGCTTGACAGTTGAAGCAAATTGTGGATGGATGTTGTTCTGTACCCATTTGTCTTCTGTATGCTTTGGAGTGACCTCTCATGGCAGGGACCACTGACAAGTAGTTCAAAAGAAAATAAAAGAAAAAAGGAGAAAGAAAAATCTGAGGGACCCTGGGCTATCAGTCGAATACACCACACAGCATGTGCAGTGCTAGCACAGGAGGACTGGCCCCGGGTCATCTGGTCACATTTTTAGCTATGGAAAGCAGCAAAGGGCTAAACCGGAGTTGTGAAGGCTGTGGTTGAGGGCTGGAAGAGGAAAACTCACTACTGAAGCTGCTGGTGTGCATAGAGGTCGGTGCTCAGGCAGATGGAACACATGGTTGTTGTTGAAGTGGTAGCAGGCAACAGGGAGCAGATCCTGAAAGCAGCCAGTCCCAGAGGGACAGCACAGTTCCCCAAGTTGCTGTAGTGGGCCATGAGGGGCAGTGAGTCCCAGGCAGGGAACCTTAGCCCCAGCGAGTGAGAGAAAGAGGCACAATAGCACACCATGCAGAGTGAGGTTGCATATTTATTTAGTTATGAAGGGGTTATGGAGGGGAAAGGGGAGAAGAGCAGAGAGAGAGGCAGAGAGAGAGAGAGACAGCTGGCTGGGAGCTGTCCACCTCACACTATGCAGCACAGGAGGGAGAGCTCCCATTCTTCATTTGGGGTTGACATATATAGGAATACATCTCAAGCCAGGTTCATTTAGGTTAAAGGGGCTGATTTTGCCAAATGAAGGGTGTGGACTACTTCTGCATACCCCCTTCCTCCTTTCAGCAGCTACTTCTACTTCTGTGCATGCTCCCCACCCTTCTTCTGAGCAGTTATGTCTACTTCTGTCCAGACCACAAAGCTGGGTGTCCACCGGTGACTAGCTGCTAGGAACATTTCTTTATTTTTTTACTCAAACCCAATGTCCTAACTAGCTCTTGATCTTGCAAAGTTTTTAAATTTTCCATGTCCTTATACCTTGTACTGGCTCAGTACACCCCAAAATCCCTTTCTGGCTCAGCAGGTGCCTCTAGTCTCTTGATAACTAAAGATAGCTTTTCCTACTCTGCTGCTAGAAGGTCCCTAATCACTAGGACCTCCCATCAATCAGCCCCCAGACTATTATTTCCATCACCAATCAGGCCCAGACTAATCCCTCATCCCTGGAATTCCTCTGACTTTGCTTAAAAGGAGTTTGTGATCTTCTTTGGGTATCACCAAGTGCCACCCCATCATTGGAATTAATAAAGCTCTCTTGTTATATGTGACTGTTGGTCTTTCCTTGGGGCCATCTCCCAGATCATAACAACAGACAGACTCACAGACCAATCTAATTAAAGCACTTCAGCTGAATTTCCCTCTTCCTGAATGACTCTAGATTGTATCATATTTGACGTAACAACCAATAAGAACAATTGGCAAGCACTGATATTTCTACTTTATGTATAAAGACAGAGAATGTTTGACTTGAGAACATGGAATTAATAATTACCAAATGTAGAATCTGAATATCACTTTGGATAAGCATGTAGTATTTTCTATATTTTCTATTTATATCTTAGACTTTTATTTTTAAGGTAGATATCTATACCATTCATCTTGACTATGAAATAATCAAATGGTATAAATAAACTTTGAAAAATGGAAGTTTTTTTTTTCAGAAAGTTTAGGGACTTAAGTGTGTGTAGCTAAATCACTGAATATAAGCAATATATATTTTATTGGTTGTATTTATATACTTTTTATATAATATTTTGATATTTTTATTTTAATTTGAATGATCATATGAAATTGCTAAAAGCTAAGCTGGGCCACTAAGTATTTATACAGACAAAATGTGTAGTTTTGATGCTAAAGAAAGTAGTTTGTTAATTTCTACAGAAAAGTGTTAGGAATTTGTCCTAACATGAGCTCTCTATTAATGTAAAAATCCCAATCAAACCAAATCACAACAAGCCAAATTAAGAAATATCCAGGTTTAATAGGATTCTTGTGCTGTCTAGTGGCCAAGAGGGGGAACTGGGAGGCCACTAAGGCAACCACCACCTGGCGGGGGGGGGGGGGGGGGGGGCCGGTGTTTCTCCTTTAAGAGCTCCTTGTGGGTATGGTCCTGACCCAGGGAGGGGTCAGGATCTGGCATGCTGGGATTTGGAGTTCAGACCAATACAACTCTCAGGCCTGGGATGGATGCAAGGAGCAATGATAATACTTTCTAGTTACATTTAAAAAAAAACCCCCACAAAACAAAGCTCCCAACTTAACAAAAAGATATTGGCTTCATTTTAGGTAGTCTTATTTACCTCCTTTTTAGTCTAGGGTGCATGCATTGTATTTGGATATGAAAGGAATGATGGGAGAGTCCAGACTTAGAGCTTAGTTAACAGACAGTCTAGCAGTCCAACCACAAAAGCAACGAATTTCCAGGGTTGCCCCTGTACAGCAATGGACGGAATATATCTTTTTTTCAGCTCTGTTTCTTTCTGATGTTGCAAAGACACACTTTTCTGCTAGTGCCAATGCAAAGAGACTACTAAATCAGGATTTCCAAAAATGTGCAATGTGTTTTTAGTCATGAATAGTCCTAAGAGGTTTAGGCTTCATCCGTCTCTGAAATGGCAGTAATAAAATAAGAACCCATGTTTATCTGTGCACATCACAAGAAGACTCTTTAGCATGGGTGCATTGCTTGTTAAAGCCTTGCTGCTAGTTTGCAGCAAATTCATCATAGTAACTGAAGGTTTTCTCAGTTCAGTGGCACATTCAGTTGCTATAATAGGCTTAGATGTCTCTGAGTGTGACTTTTGCTTACTGGAGGCCTTGGTGCTCTCTAGTTTAGAAATCTCTAGGAGTAAACACAGTAGTAGCTTTACCTTCAGATGTGATGCTGGTTAGCCCTTCATGTAAGACTAACTATGTCCATCACAAAACTGATAATACCTATTAAAAGCTTGAGTATTTAAACGAGACTCTGAGTAATATTTGGTTTGCATTTATCTCCCAGGAGAACAGTGGTAATGCTTCCTAGTTACATAAAAAAAAAAAAAAAAAAAACACAAAACAAACAACAAGAACAAAAACAATAAAACAGTTGAACCATGGCTTTGTTAACCCTTCATTTGTCCTTAGTCACTTTTGTCTCTCCTTTCACCATGAATAGTCCTAAACAAAACATCTGTTAATGCTGGTGTGCAATTATTCTTCATTTTTGTTTCCTCTGAGTCTCTAAGAAGACAATCCAACCTTGGTATTATGGTGATATTTAAGTGATTTTTATAGGCATTTTCCAGTCTCCTACTATTAAGCATTTCAACCTCATTAGTAATTGATATTCACAGTTAACTCACTGCTTAGAAAAATACCTCTAATATTTTACTTTATTAGCTTTTGAGCAAATATTCACCAAATCTCCTCTGCATTTTGTTAAAAATAAATGTTATATATCTCTTGATAAAATCTACAGGGTTAAGTGCCTAATAAAATACTCCATGATGAAAATGACAATTAATATTTTAGCATTATGCTGACATGTGAAGCCTTGCCAGCAAAGGTATGAATCACTGGGTTTTCATTTCTTTAATTCTGTATTAATTGGTACTTGAGGCAATAAACCATAGCACATAACTCTAGCTTCAGATAAGCTTTAATGAGAGCCCGACCTTTGCTTGGATACTTCTATGACAGTAAAAGAGTTCAAGATAACCCTTTGAAGCTCAAATTCATGAGATAAATGTTCTTAGCATTTCCTTATCTTACCCTAAGCAGATTATTGAGGATATTTTGGGATTTATAATTGAGAATTGGAAGAAAATTATATTCTATTATGTCCAGTTCAGGGGAATTTTAATAGCACTGGTGTAATGTCTTACATTCATTATCTCACACCTGGAAAGCTATCGAAGTTCAGAGCTCAGGAAAAGGCTTGCAACATTCCCAAAATTCTGTATGAAAGCTTTGAATGGCTGCAGATTTTTTTCACTGTAATATCATAAAATCTTTAGAAGGAATCTATATTTAATCATTTTTTTTAAATTTTTCCAGCACATACATAATTTAAGAAGATCTTGAACTTCAGAATCTCCTACTTCAACTTCCAGAGTTCTGACTGGGAATACAAGCAGGTGCCACCATGCATGATTTTTATAGTGCTGGGGAATGAGCCCAGGGTGTTAGGCAAGCAAGCACTCTACCAATTTAACTGCTTCTCCATGATCAGACCACTTTCTATTCATTTCCACACTTCAAACTAACAGTGTTGTGTTAAATAGATTAATAAAGAAGGGTTGATGTTCCATAGTTCATGTTTAAACTCCCTCAAGCTTTGGATCATGAATTTGTTTTATGTTCCTAAAATAGTAATGAATCTGTATTCTGTGAATAGACATATGTTTGGTTAAATGTGTCACCTCAGCCCCCTGGCACCCCTTTATACAGAGTCTGGATTGTTTAGTTGGGGGGCTTCACCCTGGTCCCCTGACATTCATCTTGAAATGTTGAGTGGAAAGTTTCATTTTAAAGCTGCCTCCTGTGGGAATTGCCTCAGTCCAAAGTCCACCTAGAAGAAATCTCACCAAACAGTAACCCTTCCCCAGGGAAGGTCAAGACCATTCCCACAGGACATTTGAACTGCCCCCTCCCGCTCCCCCCCCCCCCAGAGAATGAACATGTGGTCTCCTGGTTTTCCAGTTTTTCATAGTCTTTTGGTTTTTTGTTTCCTTCTCCGTGTTTTCCCAGGGGGCCACTCGGGAGTATTATCATCCATTAAACCTGGGCGTCTCCTAATTTGGTCTAATGTGGTCTGATTGGGATTATTTGTGTCAGTGGAGAGATCTGTTGAAAAGGAAAAATACTTAACAGTAAGCTCACGGTATGTACTTCAGAGGAGAATGACAGAAGAAAAAAGTGTGTCTACAATTTTGTGGATGAGAGCAAGTATTAGGCTGTAATTTCAAGATAAAATAGGTAGAGGTTGTTAATGGAAATAGAGCAAACTCTGTGAAAAATTAACTCAGTGATTTTTCAGAGTTTCTGATTTTGGAATCACTGATTAAGTAAAGGTTTAGAGTTAGAAATATGACTTAAACTGGTGATATCTGAAATTATTAATGTCATATTTCCTACCCTGCTCACTACAGACACACACACACAACTTGAGTTGTAATTTTACAGAATTCTATGCATGTTCTCTTTAAGGTGAAGCTTTTTAATCATTAAACTTTATTTTACCCAATAAAAATTACTAATCAGAATGCACCATCATGGGGAGACTAAGCTAGAAATAGACTTATTTACCCAATGAAGAAGCTACCCAAGGTAGATGTCTTAAGTTTGGATAATAAGTATGAAACAATTAATCAATAAGCACATAAGAATATCAATAGTATATAAAACAGTCACCTGTTAAATAACAATAAGTGACTGAATGAAAACTATAATGCAAAATAGTATGTCTAAGATATTTGATGCTATATTAGAAAAATAAAAAAACGATGCTATTAAAATTCGAGGTAAAATTCGGCATGAGAATGTGACATAAAATTATATAAAATGCACAATGTGGCTGACTATGGTGAAGAAATAATATTTGTGGTGGTTATAATCCTGGACTTCCAAAGAAGTTTCCATTGCTTAAATACATCACTTTAATTATTCATTTACTAAAGTTTCCCAAGTATTAGGAAGCTCAGCTTTTTTCTCTGTGGAATTCAGATACTATTTAAGCTTTTTTCATCAACAATACAATAAAATGTGAAAAAAATAAACCTAAAATGTGCCTGATAGTGAGGACAGAATTAGTAATCGTCATTTACTACATTATCTTACAAATCAGTGTAGAGCGGCATTCTAAGAGACCTGCTAAAAACTAAACAAAAATTCCAAATAGACAATACTACATGAGAACTATCATTAATAAGTGGGATAAAAGAGATAAGGTACTATTTTATCCATAATAGAGTCATAAAAATCCAAGTACTACAATAATACCTATTGTCTAGTAGAGATACATGGGCTGTTTTATGTTATGTGAAATTTATTTTGGTTCACTATTTATTGAGTTTCTGAGACTTTATCTCACTATGTGCCTACCTTTGGTTGGCCTAGAACTCACTAGGTGGATCATATTAACTCATAGACTCTGAGTCTTTCTCCCTCTGACTTTCAAGTGCTGAGATTAAAAGGTATGTTCTACCAAGACTAACTTGGTTCTTTTATAGTTTGAAAAAAGTTTTTATTCTAGAAAAATGAAATAATTGAATATTTAAAAATATTTTTCTTCTGGGTTTATAAATTCAAATTCACTGTCAAATTATAGTACTAAGGCACAAAGTTCTTCTAATGATGTTTAAATATTAGGCTAATAGTAAAATTTGGGTATTAAATTTTAAGAAAAATATGTATATGTAACAAAATAGAATATAACAATAATATAATATTTTCTAATATAGAAAATTTTGGGTTGAAGTTTTAGTGAGATTGTCGGGGTCCAGTGCTAACCCGGACCCTCAATTATTTCTCTTATCTGGACCCCAACATAAACTAACTCTCTCTAGATCAGCGTGGAGATGCGGGAATAAAAACACAACTCACATGGCTTTTATGGGGAGGGAGATACTCAGTGGTCCCTCATGAAGTCCTGAGTTCACATCCTGAAGAATTTCTCCTGCTTTATTTTCCAAACAGCCTTTATACCAAAACTTAACTTAGGGGAACTACATTAGCATTCTGTCTTCTAGGTAACCAGGTGAATGGCTTTTCCTCACATCCACAACTACCTTTCTGCTCTGTATGCTAGCTGTCACATAGGCTTGAATAAACATCCCAATCAGGCATCCTCCAAATTACAAAGAAAGGAGCAAATCCACATCCTGACCTTTTGTTAGGTAGCGACTGCCAGTCTGGTAGGCTACCTAACCATTCTTAGATACTGACAATGGCTTTAGAGCCTGGCTGCCATACCAAATAGAAATATGGGCCTACATGAGATAAATTTTGGAGGAACTTGTTTCTGTTTTATGTATGAACCTTTGTTCATAACTTATGTAAACATAACATTTATCTTGTAAATTTGAAAACTAATGTCAAGAAAAACAATTACACATACCACATTAGTTAAAAAAAATAGGTTGAGACTATAGATATGTCAAACTGAAGAGGGGAAAGTTCATAAAGTCTTAACCCCATACAGGGAAATATAGGCAACTGAGGAATGCTGGGAGATCTTCCTTGACTCAGTCTTGAAAATATGTATATACATAAGAGTGTAAACCGAATAGCTTATATTTAAGAATAAATATGTATATGCACATATTCATGAAATAACAATTACTAAAAAAAGAGGCCACACATTTGAAGATTTATTCACAGAGAAAATATAGTAGTCACATTATAATTTAAAAGAATGATAAAAAAAGAAAGAAAATGCACACACAAAATATCTGCATATTCTCAGCTAATGTATATTTGTTTGTAAATCCCATAGTTATTACCTACATGTTTAAATTAATGTATTGGAGACTTTGAAAGTTGCAGCAAGTGACAACTGGTGTTCAGATCTCAACCCAGCAGAGAAGTGATTCTCTGATGGAGGAGAATCCCATCCAGGCAGGGCCTACAGGACCACAAACTCTGGAAATTGTTACTCTTGTCGGCAATTTCTCATGTGCAAAAGCAGCTATGTTATATCCTAAGTATCTGTATTGAAGAATATAATTTAATGTGATATGTCTATGTAATCTTATGATTGCATCTCAGTCTTATGGGCACATATATCTGTGGATGGTCAGGAAGATGACTTACCATTAACTGTATAATTTTGATTTATGGAAAACATGCTATAATGTGCTTCATAACTCGATCTACTGTCCCTAGAGAACTGTGTGACACTTAAAATCCTGCTTTGTTTTTTTACTCTAACGCACGAAAGCAACAACTTCTCCCCAGTCTAAGACAAGCTACACATAATTAGCTCATTTTCTCCTCAGAAGAAGTCAAACTAGACTGAATATTTCTATAAATGGATGACAAAATAAAAACTTTATGGATATGTACAAGGTCAGAGTTGCAGATGTTGAACTAATGTTATTAACACAAAGCCACCTAAAAAAAATCATGTCAATTCTTTACTTCCATGTCTGACTGACAAAACCTTATGTCTCACAGCTTGTCTCGTTGGGCACTGAGCCCCAGCCTCTGATTACAATCTTACATCAGAAACCTTGAAACCTTGTGTTGCCATGATAAATGTTTCTGTTCTTATCATTTACCCAAGGAATGTACTATGAGCAGGTAACATGCTCTGAGGTCTGAAATAAAGACTCATTTGCCCTCTAAAATAGATTGTTTAAGTCATTTTGAATATAGAAATAGCTACTCTCACTTTAAGCTCTAAACAAGCTTCTATTTTTTCACTTTATACATTTAAGCACTGTACCTTAAAAGATGTTTCAATACATCAACAAAACAACAATGCTGATTGTTCTGGTAGAAGCTCCACCACAAGTCCCCTCCCCCATCTCTCTCAAAACACATCTCAGAAAGCTTACCAAATGACGACCAACCTTACCAAATGATGACCCCTCTCCCCGAGATGCTCCAGACTACTCCCACTGGGTATTTGAACTAGCCCCTCAGAAAACAGACATGTGGTTTTTCAATCTCTCTTTTTCTTCTCCTCTCTTAGGGGCTGAAAAGTCATTTGGTAGCATTTTATCCATTAAACCTGGAGTTTTTCTAATTTAGTTTGTTTCGGTCTAGTTTGGATTGTTTCATTGTTGGAGAGACCACACAGGGTGAAGAAACTTCACTGATGCATCCTCATTTCCACTGGATAGCACTGCTATGAAGACAGATGCTTAAAAGAAATCCTACACTAGCTCAGAATTGAGTATAATAGAGGGTTATTTATTTAGGGGTAGACCCACAGATTACAGTCCTCTGCTCAAACTGGGAACAACAACCAAATCCCACAGCTGGAAGAGATGATGGATGTACTTTACACTGGCATTTATAATATAAGAGGCCACACCCAAGAGGCCAGGTAACTTAAAGACTACTGGCAGTAGGAATTCACACAGCACCTCCTCATTTGTTTAAATAAGAAAGTTTTTAGCCTAATACAAAACTATATACAAGAACAAATATCAAGTATAAAAATTAGAATTATAACATATTCTATAATATAAACAACATCAAGCAAGAAATATGTGATAAATGTTTCAATAATTATTTTATTCTAAGGAGTTTAAGTCTTGCATTATAAATAACTTGGCCAAGTCATGAGAGGAAAGAAATTACAACTATCTAGTCTTCAACCCCATTGAAGACCCAAAAAGGGAAATAATATTACTTGAGTAAGCAGGAAGTGCAATCAAGCAACTTTCAAAATGTGCAAGAAATTACAGAGACAACCGGTTACTAGGGCAATCACTCAAACGCTCATTTGCAACATTGGAACAACCAACTTTGACTAAAGCCTAGAGTAACTGACAGACCATTTTCAGAGGCAGGAAATTTTTCAAAACCATCTTACCCTGTCTTGGCAAGATTTGATAGTCCCCCCCTTTTTTGCATTCTGCTTGTCCTGTCCAGACATCATACATTTTTTTTAGTGGTCAATGCATGAGAAGTTCCTTGCCCAAAGGCCAGTTTTTCCAAGAAGAAAACAAACTCCAAATGGAGTGTTTTTGGTGCTCAACATTCTCTCGAGAATAGATTGGTGCTACCAGGAGCAATCCTGTCTTTCATCAACAGAACCCTAAGTTATATAAATGCCATATTCTACAGCTTTTTGAAGTGGTTAAAGATAACCTATCTACGCAGAATACAATCTAACTATAAGTATGACAAACATGGATGATTATTGACATATAATTCTTAATACCTATATAACTTAAAGACTAAGACTTCATATTAGAATATTAAACAATCTTTAAACAACTGTGCAACAAATGAAAACAATGTCTTCAAAATTTAAACAATATATAAGTATCTTGATCAGAAGTAGAAATGTATATTGCAATATAAGGATATTCTAAAATTATATCAATATAAAAAATGTCTTGAGAAGAGGTAGAAGTACAGATGCAAATAATATGACAAAATAACTTTGCCTAGGTATACAAATATTGTAGACAAAAATAAGAACATATTCAATATAACTTAAGTTTGTATCAATACATAAGACCAATGTTAATTGCCTATAAATAATAGCTCACAAGTATTCACTCCATTACTCTCTATAATTATTAGTGTAAGTTCACACTTATTGATTATCCCATCCAATTTCCTTTTTTTTTCAAAGAGATCCCTCAGCTTACATAATTTTCCCTCCTATCCCCAATCCTTATAACAATTATAATCAACCCCTAAATGATGTCCATAATCCTGAGGACAAATTTTGTTGGGAATGGGAACATTGTCTTCTAGAATTACTTCCAGCTGTCAGGGGGTGATCTTCTTTCTATGGGATCCTATGAAAGTAAAATGATGGATAAGTCCCAAGATTACTACCTGGTGTAATTGCAAATAGTCTCTGAATATTTGGTAGCATTTCGGTCAGGTCCTATTTGGAGTTTTTGCAAAAACATTGTAAAAATGTATACCATTTTACCTAACCAAGTTGGAACAATCTTGAGCATTTGGTACTGAAAAACTGGTCTTATAGTAGTGCTATCAGCATCATGACATTGTATCAACCAGGTGGAGTTGTTGTGGGGCCCCATTTTTTTCCTGGAAACCTCAAAGATTACTGCGGGAAAATTCATTGTTCAATGTGGAAAAGTTAAAGATTATTTATACAGACATATATTCAATGAAAGGTATGACAGAGATAAAAATAGGCATGAAGAATAGTAAAATGGGGGGTGAGTTTCTGGCCCTCCGGGGCCAGTCTGGGACGGGGAGCTCAGAAGTTCCTTGGCCCCCCAACCTTCTTGGGCAGAACCCTCCCCACTTCGGCCCCACCGCCCTCCTTAGGCACATAACATCAACCAGCCCAGCCTGTCTGGGCACTGGGTCTGAAGCCTCGCCTCGGGGCACCCAAGCAGGAGGGAGTTCCTTTGTTTCTATAGCCTGCCTGCAACAAG
>NC_022035.1:6628317-6636091 GCF_000317375.1 Microtus ochrogaster | reverse complement strand
AAAAAAAAAAAAAAAAGAATAGTAAAATGTTTTCTAATTTTTTCCTTCTTTCTATCCCATACCAGACAGCTCCTGACATGAGACAGAAACTCTGAAATTTTCTTTTAACAACACGCTTGGATTTAGAGAAAGACAGAGCCATTTCCCAAACTCCAGCTTTGATATTTAAGTGAATTCTACTTAGTATTCAGAGATTCTTACCTTCAGATGTCATGTCCTCATAAGTGATAATTCTCTTTGCTTGGTGATCCTATTTGGATAATAATCTTTTCCTCTTTAGGCACCTAGATAGATGTCCAGGGTGTCTTGACTTTTTGAAGATAAGTATTTTCCTACAAGAACAGAATCCTGCCCCAACTCTTATGAGGCTTCTTTACCACCTGATTTGTTGCTACCTCTGTGGATGAGATGTCATTTCTCTTTCTCAAGTGATTTCTCTTTTTAAAATTGAATTTTTATTAATTTTGATGGTATCCATAACTTTTCTTCTCCTATTTAAACAAGAGCAAAACCCCTCCCCCAAAATAGCACATCTCCCGGTTTCCATTGTGAGACCAACACATCCTTGAAATACAGTGGCTGATCTAATTCAGAAGACTTTTGTATTAACAAATGTTTCCTTGCTGCTGTTGTCCCTTTTTCATTAGTATTAAGAAAATTCAAGATTAACAAAGCATTATGTAATCTATATCTGGGGCTATTTTCCATCCCTTTCTGTTTGTTTAACATGTTCTTTATAGTTTGACTTGATCTTTCTGTAACTGTCTGACCTGTAGAATGGTATGGTATACCTGTAATATGATTTATTTCTATATATTTTTTTAATTTTTTACTTGGCTTATGTGGTAAAAATATACACTCTAAGATAATATCTTCTCTTTACATTAAAATTCCTATAGGGGAAATTCTAAAAGTTAATATGACTAAAATGTAATTAAGATTTAGATTAATGCTATCCATATGTGCCTCCTGTAATTTTTTGAACAATAATCAATTGCTTTTTTGCTTCAGCTGTTAATTCTCTGGGACTATGAAAGTCTTTGTTACCATCTAAGGTTTTGTTTAGATGAACTATTAGATCAGGTGTTATCCCAACAACTAGTTATTGACTGGAAATGTCTCTTAACAATGTTTGGAAGTCATTTAGAGCCTGCAATTAGTCTCTCCTAACTTGTGCCTTTTGTGTTCTAATTTTCTGTAAACCTATTTATAACATAGGTAATTGAGAGAATCTCTTCTCTGTATTTTTTTTTCAGGAGCAATTTGTAATCTCCATTTCGGCAAAACTTTCTTTACTTTTTCAAACATTCTTTCTAAAGTAATTATGTTTGAATCAGTTAGTAAAATATCATTCATGTAATGGTAAATTATAGATTTAGAAAATTTTTTACTTATTATTTCCAATGTTGACTTACAAAATATTGGCATAGGGTGGGTCTATTGAGCATTTACTATGGAAAGATATTGTATTGGTACCTCCTAGTAGGTTGAAAATTATTATAAGTAGGCACCTGAAAGCAATTTTTTCTCTGTTCTTTTCTTGTAAAGATATAGTGAAGAAACAGTCTTTTAAATCAGTAACTATAAGAGTAATAGAGAAGGCAGAGAAACTCTAGATTGTAGAGGACCCACAGGTTGAATTACCTTATTGACAGCTCTCAGATATGTCACCATTTTCCATTTACCAGATTACTTTTTAACAACAAATACAGGAGAATTCCAGGAACTGGTTGATTCTTCAATATGGTGAGCATCTAGTTACTCCTCTACCAGCTGTTCTAAGACCCACAGTTTGTCTTCTGTTAACAACCACCGTTTAATCCATATTGGTTTCTTAGTTCACCATCTTAAAGGTAGGGTTCTTGGTACCTCTAAAGGTTGGCTGGTTGCTTTGTGTTCTTGTAGAGCTTGAATGACTGGTGACCTTTTTGTATAGTACCTTATAATATCCTTCTCAAAATTATGAGTTTCTGGGACTGCAGCAGTATTAACCTATGAGGGCCAAGCAGTTTCTTTATTTTTTAACCAATGACCTTCCTCCATCATGACTAGACCAGTTTTGACTTGTAGGCCTACAAGAGGCTCCCCAAGGACTTTCCCAAATGTACAGGGTTGCCTTGTCTGTCTTTTGTTGAACATATCAAAATCAGAGCTCCCCTTGAAAGTCTTTAAATAATTCCCTGGAGGGAAAATTTCAAGTATTTAAAGTTCAGTATAATATAGGATAAGACAAAAGTTAGAGCATAACCTTAAAACTCTTAGTTCTAGGAATCAGAAGAAATGAAACTCCGGGGGATGTTACAAGATTAGGTAGCATGGCAGGAAAAAAATGGACTAATGTTTCTCTAATTGATTTCTTTTGCCAACTGTATATCATCAAGACAGTGAGACAAAGTCAAGTCTTTTGAGGCATTTTCCTTATTTAAAAGTGAGAAGAACAACATTGCCATCCTATAGTTTGCAGACTGAACCACGGAAATTGGAATTAATGAGGTTCATTTCCAGAGTAAACTGCCCTGAATCTTGCAGCACTCAGAGGAAGATGGAAGTATGTAATTTCTGTACAAAGAGGAATAACAAAGGCATTTGTCTTGCTTCAATCTTGTGTTTTGTTTTATGTTATTTCATTATTATCATTTACAATCAAACAATCATTCTTCCTCTTTGTTCAATTATTGTAGTGTACTGGATAATGTTTTAATGCCCAGTTCCATATTCAATATCTTAACCAATCCAGGTTGTTATGATTTCAATGAATGTCACCTAGATGTCTCCCTTACTACAAGTTATGTAGAGAATTAAACTAGATGCATTAAAGAAAAGAGTGAATAAATTAATAAATATGAAAGTTTTATGGTCTATTTTGATTCCTCTCTGACATTCCTGAGACTGACAATGAAGTTTTGGTTGAATCAGAGGGTAGAGTTAACTAATGAGTGTCCAAAATTTGTATAGAGGCTTTGAGGGATCAAGGACATATAGAAAGACACAGGGAATAGCGGGGAGGGGCTTAGAAAAATTCTTGGCTCTTCTGGATTGAAAACATGGAGGGAGAGAGAGAGAGAGTCATTACTTGCCTTTTTTGCCACTTCTCTGATCAACCAGACTTTTACCCCAATATCTGACTCCCGAGATTTTATTTATAAAAAAATAACTACATAAATGCTTCATCTAGCATGCCATATGGGGCATGAGATAACACCTTTTTCTTTTTTTTTCTTCTTTCTTTATTTATCAAGGATTTCTGCCTCCTCCCCGCCACTGCCTCCCATTTCCCTCCCCCTCCCCCGATCAAGTCCCTCTCCCTCATCAGCTGGAAGAGCAATCAGGGTTCCCTGACCTGTGGGAAGTCCAAGGACCGCCCACCTCCATCCAGGTTTAGTAAGGACTTACATAGCAGACAATGAGGACTACTGAGAACTCAAGAACAATGGCAATGGGTTTTTGATCCTACTGCACATACTGGCTTTGGGGGAGCCTAGGCAGTTTGGAAACACCTTTTTCTTTGGAGCCATCAGAGTCCCCGCGATACCTGGCTCTGTCTCCCTTCCCCCTCTGAGGCTGGGGATTCCCCCACTGAAGCTTCTCTACAGCAGCCTTCAGCTGCTCTCCATCCCCTGCCCCAAACACCACAGAAAGCTGGGCCACAAACACTGCTGGAGTTAGCTGACCACCACAGACAGGCACTTTCATCTATTGGGCCTGTGCCCTCACTTACTGCCACACAGGATACTTCTGCACATCCCGCTATACTCCTGTGTTTGCTTTCCAGGCTGCTTGCTCCCTCTCTCCGTGCAGAATCCCCCTGGATCTCCTCCTTGGGATGCTGCCAAACCAGGTTGGCTGCCTCAATAGCTGCTCAGGCTTTTACTGCTGCTGTCACAGCCACGCACTTTCAGACCCAAGTTATATATGAGCAGCTGCAACTGCCATTGGCCAAGCAGTGCCACACCTACATTCTTCGCCCAGTCTTACACTTCCCTGTCACCATCAGTAGATGTGGTGAGACACCTGAAAATTTTTAAGAGGGAATTAGTTTAGTTTTTTTTTTCTAAATTTTTTCCACATTAATAATGGGCAGCGATATTATGATTCAGGGAGATATGTCTTTGTGTATGTTTCCAAAATGGATGGATTGAAAAATTAAATAAATGTGTAATCAACTTAATTGTCAGGGTCCAGCCTCAACAAAAATATCTCTTGCCAGTGTATAGGTGTGGGGATTTAGAAATATAGTAAAGAATATAAAGACACAAATGAAAATAATGTAATGAAGAAACATAGGCTAGTATTGGGAGGAAATTCCAGTGAGTACTGAAGTTCACCCACATTTAATTTCCAGTTGCTTAAAATACCGTGACCCCCCAAAATAGGAATAAGACGAAAAACTACATTAACATGATACAAGGAAATAAACATCAATTAAATTTCACTGGCTACATTTAAACATTCTCTTGCTAGAATAAAACAAGTCAGGCTTACACCCTAAACCAAAACATTCTGTAGGCAAACCACTCCTTTGATGGAATCCAACATTATCTCCTTAAGGGAACTGAAACTTAGTTGGATCATTAGATTTTTGTTTGAGGTAGGAACATATCTACTTTCCTATTTCTGAAATAAAAGGCCTGACTACTAACTACACCTGTTGACAATAACCTTGAGAGAGCAGAACTCGCTGACCTACATCTAGGTGGGACCTTTGTTTGAGGTAGAAGCACAATAATCTTGAAGGAACTAGAGGCAAGTTCTAACTCTCTGACCTTTGATCAACATAGAAATAGGCTCACAAGCCTGAGAAGTCAAATAACAAGGTGAACACAAAGAAAACAATATATAGATCCTCCTGGAAATTGGAAGCAAACAAGATTGCAGGGCAAAAGCTATGAGCATAGGTTGGGGGCAGGGGTGGGGGTGAGTTTGGGGGAAGGGGAGAGGGGGAGAGGGAAGGGAGAAGGAAAGGTCTGGCAAGAGCTTGGGGAGTGGGAGTGGAGATGGAGGAAGAGCAGATATAGGAGGATGGAAGAAGATACCTACAGTAAGGGATCCATTTTAAGGTTGGCAAAAGACTTGCCTCTAGAGGGGATCCATCGTGTCCATGGGATGTCCCCAGCTAGGTCCTTGGACAGCAGAGGAGAGGGTGCCTGAACTGTCCTTGCCCTACTATGATGCTGATGATTATCTCAAATATCACCATAGAATCTTAGTCCAGATGGAGATAGAGACAGAGACCCTCACCAAAGCAACGGACTGAGCTTCCAAGGTGCAGTTGAAAGGCAGAAGGAGGGAGAAGACGAGCAAGGAAGTCAGGACCGGGAGGGTGCCTGTTCTAATGGGAGCTCACCAAATCCAGCTGGTCCAGGTCTGAATGAGCATGTGATCAAAACGGACCCTCTGATTGTGGCTGACAACAGGGGCTAACTGAGAAGCCATTGATAAAGGCATTGGGACTTGTTTTTACAGCATGTTCTGGCTTTTGGGACCCTTGTCGATATGGATGTACAGCTCCCTAGGCCTGGATGTGGGGAAGGGCCTTGAATTTCCCACAGGGCAGGATTTCTGGCCCTCTCTCAAGCAGGGTGAGAGAGGGAGGAGGGGGTGTGGGGGAGTGCGAGGGGATTGGGAGGAGGGATGGAAGTGTAAATAATTGAATGGAAAAATAAAAATTAAAAAAAAAAAGAAGTAATGGTGATTTGAGGGATACCTGTACAATATAAGACTGACAATATTCCAGCATATGTCTCGAGTAAAATGAAAGGTTTTTTTTTTTTTTTTTTTTTTTTTTTTTTTTTGCATTTGAGAACATAAAGCATATTACAGGTATTGTTATAATCTGCAGGCCTGGTCTATCACCTGGGTATCCTGTCCCTTTAAGAGACAAGACCTGCCCTCTCCCAACCCCTCCCCTTTCACTGAGGGGAGGGGATATTCCATCTCCCCCATCCTGTGCTCTCTCTTTCCATCTTTCTCCCAAAGAGGTAACTTCTGCTCTCTGTTTCTCCACCCCCTCTCTCCCTCATCTCTCTCTGCCTCTCTTACTTCTTCCCCCTTCTTCCCTTCCCCCCTCTTCCCTTCCATATCCCACTGAATAAACTCTATACTCACTATGCATGATGTATCTGCCTGTCTCCCACTCACCAAGGTGACCCATCAAGGTCTCAGGGAACTGGCTGAGGTCTGGGAGCCTTGGATCATCCACTCCTACTCGTGGGACCGGCTGCCCCTTGTGGGACTGGCCTTTCCTCCTTCTATGTTTAAAAAAGAATAACATTGTTGCCTGACTCCACCAGGTTCTTTCCATATTGCCTCATGGGGATCCTGGACTCAGACCACTTTCCAACGCTGCAAATGCTAAAGTTCTCTATCAGCTCCTTTCTAATTTCTGCCACCAAACAGGACTGCTGGTGTCCCACTATCAACAAGTCAGGCCAGTCTGCTTTTCCTTTCTCCAGGCAGCCCCTTTCCCACCTGCCTGTAAATGCTCTTTTTCTCTCATTCCTATTACATCTATTCTGTCTCTGTCTCTGCTACCGCTGTTACTGCAAAACAGACAAGATCAGTCAGATTCCTGAGGCAACTCTTTACAGTTCCAGCCTTTGCTCCCCACAATAGCTGGTGACACGGAATCTTGGCAACAGGGTGGCTCATGGCGCTAAGTAATTTTCCTCTCTACTTCATGTATGAAAGAATATATGAACGGTGTGGCCACACAGATGTAATTCTGTTTCAAATGTATGTTCAGCAAGCCTCTATGCCTCTCTTGTTATATTTAAAATTCCTGTAGCTCTAAAAATGTGGTTTCTCCATACAAGTGACCACCTCCATTTTGACTAAGGTCAGATGACCTCACCACAATCATACTAAGGCCAGGTGATCTCACTGCCATCTTAACTAAGGGCAGGTCAAGTGATCAAGTCCTGCCATCTTTATTGAGGTGTTTCTTGCCTAGTCTCACAGATTACTTACGTTTTTATCTCTAAATTCCCCTTACTCTTCTGTTTTTTTTTAAATTTTTTTAATATTTATTTTATTTATTATGTATACAATATTCTGTCTGTGTGTATGTCTGCAGGCCAGAAGAGGGCACCAGACCTCATTACAGATGGTTGTGAGCCACCATGTGGTTGCTGGGAATTGAACTCAGGACCTTTGGAAGAGCAGGCAATGCTCTTAACCACTGAGCCATCTCTCCAGCCCCCTCCCCTTACTCTTCTGGAGAGGCAACTTCTTCCTCTTTCTCTCTCCCTTCCCCTCTTTTCTTCCTCTCCCCCTTCTTGTGTCAGTCACTGCCAGGCCCTGCTTTGTTTCGTAGGCTTGACTCCGATTCCCCGCTTGGTGGCAGAACAAACATTTTGTCCTGTTTGCACCGCCCGCCCCCCCCCCCCCATGCTGCCTCCCACCACAGCAGCAGAATCTGTCTCTCTTCCATTTGCGGAGCCCTATTTCTACACTGCTGTGGTGTGGGCAAAAATCCTAAACCTGGACCTGCTCCAATTTACTTCCCAACTTTCCATCAGTCTACTGGGACGATTGGTAAGGCTGTTTGCTTTTTGGCCTTGAGTCTCACTGAGTGGTGCATTTATTTTTGGGGTGGGTGTAATGATTGCTCTGTCTCTTTAAGAGACAAGCCAAGCCCACTCCCTTCCTGCCGACAGTCTCATACTTTCTCTTCTTCCTGTCCCCTCTCTTGGAGAGGCCCACTTTCTCTCTCCCACTTTCTCTCTCCCACTTTCTCTCTCCCACTTTCTCTCTCTCTCTCTCTCTCTCTCTCTCT
>NC_022035.1:6548987-6628217 GCF_000317375.1 Microtus ochrogaster | reverse complement strand
TTCTCTCTCCCTCTCGCTCTCTCTCGCTCCCTCTCCCTCTCCCATTTTCCTTACCCTCTATAATCCACCTAATAAATGTCTAACCTAACTTTACTCTGTATGTTTATCCCTCTGTCCAGGCAACGATGGAGATCTGCTGCGTGGTCTCATGTGCTGTCCCTGCTTGGAACTGGCTGCTTCTGCGACCTTGGCAGCTTGTGGCAAACTCATCTGCATGGTGTGCTTATCTGTCTGCCCCTTGTCCACCCGCTGCCCACATGGCTAGCCACTGGGGACGCCCAGGGGACCTTTTCATTTAGCTCTATATGTATAAAATTTAAATTTAAGTTTTACTGTGCTAGAGATAAAGCCTTCCCTTTCTTTTAGAAAAGAAGGGGGAATGTTGTAGGATATTTTGATCACACTCTGAAGCTCTCAAGAATGACAGTAAAGTTTACTTTGAATCAGAGGACAAATGACCTAAATTAGCCATAGAGGTTTTGGAAAATTAAGGACATAAAGATAGACACAGGATGTAGTAGTAAGATGCTTAAAATTACTCTTGGCCCTATTGGGTCAATGAATCAGACAGAGAGGGAGAGAGAGAGGTTGGGGGGGAGGTCACTCGTTGCTTCTCTGATAAACCAAGGTTTTACTCTGATATCTGACTCCTGAGTTTTTATTTATAAAATAATAATTAGGTAAACACTTTATGAAAGCAGTGGGATCATAAAGAAGTTGGCATTATACTAAAAAGCACCAGCTGGTGTCAATATTTTGACTTATAAATGTTAGCTTCAAATCTCAAAAATTATTTAGAAATTATACTTATGAATTTTTGATGTCAATACAATTTTATTTTTATTTCACTAAACATTGTGTTTTCATTTTACATACCAACCCCAGCTCCCCTCCCTCCCTTTCTCTTTTCCCCATACCTCCCCCATCCCACTCCCATTCACTTCTCATGGGGTATAAAGCCTCCCTTGTGGAGTCACCAAGTCTGGGACACCAATTTGAGGGTGGAACAAGCCCCTCCCCTCTGAATTAGGCTGAGCAAGGTATCCCACCATAGGCAATGGGTTTGAAAAATCCAGTTCATGTAAGGAGATAAGTCCTGGTCACACTGCCAGAGGTCCCTACAAACATCAAGACATACAACCATCACCCACATTCAGAGGGTTTACTTGGGTCCCATTCAGGTTCTTCAGGTGTCGGACTAGAGTCCGTGAGCTACCATTGGCTCAGTTTGGTTGTCTCTGGTTTTCCCTATCATGATCTTGACCTCCTTTGCTCATATGATCTCTTTTCTCTCTCTTCAGCTGAACACTAGGAGCTCATCCCAGTGCTTGGCTGTGGGTCACCTCATTTTCTCCCACTAGTTACTGGATGTAGATTCTATGACACGAGTTAGGGTGCTCATTAATCCGATTATAGGGGAAGGTCAGTTTAGGCACCCACTCTACTACTTCTAGGAGGCTTAGGGGGCCACCCTTGTCGATTCCTAAGAGTCTTCCTAGCACCGGGTTCTCCCCAACTCCATAATGGCTCCTTCTATCATGATATCTTTTGCATTGCTCTCCCACTCTGTCCCTCCCCCAATGTGGCCATCTTGTTCCCTCATGTTTCCCATCCCCTCCCTTCTACTTTCTCCCAGTTTAATTAATTATTTAATTAGTAATTAAATAATTATTAATTATCATTTCCCCTTTCTGGGGACCTCCTAGCACGTGCCTCTTAGAGTCCTCCTTTATAAATGCTGGGATATTTATTCAGCTGCAGGAAGATTTCTGCATATGGATATATGCATGTATGGTTCGATTTGCCGTATCAGTGTGCAACAAAATAAATGAAATGCACTATTATTCCAACAAAAGGGATTTTGAAAAATAAAAAGTAAACTGTATATGCATATTTGAAAACATGAGGTATTATTATATCTATTCAAGTATAAAGTAGTAAAGTTGAGAAACAAAAGAGGTAGTATAATATTTGACAATATATATGGAGTCTTCACTATGTTTTAGGCCAAGTTCCGGTCATGTTAAATACATTAAATTTAATTTTTATGCTATGGCTGTATTGTAAGTGCTTTTTTATAAAAGAAAAGATTGAAAGTCAATGAGAAGAGTTTAAGTAAATCTGCTTGGAGTTATGTAGCTAGTAATTAGTGACATCAGCCTTTGAGTTCTTGTTTGAGCATATGGACCATCATTTTAATGATCTCTAATCTTCCCTTTATAAACAGTTATTTCAGCCTTGGGAAAAAGCTCAGTCTGCAGAGCAGTTGCCATAGAAGCATGAGAATCTACTTAGGCTAGAATCCTCTAAAAGTTGAGTGCGCTACTACATATCTGTTACTCTGTTTCTTCTAAGGCAAGATGAGAAGCAGAGAGAGAAGAGATTGTGGAAACCCATAGGCCAGCTAGTCTGTCACAGACAGCAGCAAACAACAAATATTCTTGTCTTAAAGAAGATGCAGAGCAGGGCTTGACATCAAGGATGTCTTCTGATATTCACATATGTGCCTTTGCAAGTGTACAAATACAAGGATGCACATACAACTCACACACACATATACACACACACACACTAATGTTTCTGTGTAGCTGTTAAATGCAGAAACAAACAAACTCAATTTTATACAGACTTCGTTATTCTTATGAAGGCTGATATAGAAAATGAATATAAAAAGCTAAGTTATGTATCCAAATACATTATTAAATATGATTTTATGAACTTATGGGAAGTAAATACACCCAATGCATTATATACGATAATACATAAAATATTTGTATTCTGGTATGAAGTTAGTTTTTTTCTATATTTCATGCATCATCTGACTGTAAAACAACTATTATTTTTTACCTCAAAAATAGTTTAAGATTGAATTTGAAAATTAGAGTTTTTAGGTAAAAGTAGTATTTTTATAATTAATTATCTTTTATATATGTACTAAGCATTATTCTCTATCATTTGAAAATATGCAATAAAAACTAAGATTCAGATCAAAGGGTCATAATTTATGTAGTTTATTTCATCTTCTTAGATCACATCTGAGATATAAATAAAATAGAATATTTTATTTTTATAGTATGTTGTAAAATAAGTTTAAGGCAAGGTTAAGGCCAGTGAATTGAAATTACTAAGTTTTGTTGTCAACAACATTGTTGTAAAAGTCCAAATAGTAGTCTCTCAATCAAAATCTCTGTGCCTTTCCATCAGCAAATCTTCCAACTATGACTTAGTCCCATGGTTCTAGATATTAAAAAGCAACATTCCCTCATGAAACAATTTGGAGTTACTTTATGCCTTTACCTACTGTTATGTTAACATGCTTTATCCTACATTAATGCTAAGATAGTACATATAGGGAAGGTGATTTAATATTAAAGAAGAGAGTCAACAAAATTTAGCTTATATTAAATGGAGCAATATATTTTTGGGGTAATATCCACCTTTATTCCCATTGCTTCTTCTGTAGAAAATATGCAATTTAAGACAACACATAATATTTCTTGTAAAAGAAAATCATGGGCAGAAAAAAAGATAGGAACAATATGTGTCAGTCAAAAAATCCAGCTGAAATCCAGCTTACAGGGCAAAAATTAAATAACTAAAAATATCTATTCAACAGTAACATTTTCGAGTACCAGCTGTGCACTGTGGCAGGATTTGTCTTCATCTGCAGGAGAGCTTCTATAGCTTGTCAGCCCCAGTGAATAAAGGATAAAACCAGAAATCAGGAAATACATTGCCAGTTCCAGTTTTGGCACCAAATGCAGAAATGAAGTCAAGAATATGCATGCATTTCAATGGGATATTGATAACTGTCAGTACATCATTCATGAAGAAAAATAAGTGAAACATTTCTTAATATTTTTTGTGAAAGTTGAATATCAAAGATATTTATTTTTGGATCCTATTTCGGATACCACATGAGTTATTTAATTCCTGTGTGGCTCAGAGTTTTTGTTAATGTATCTTTTTTTATATATAGAGATACATTAATCAACCAAAAACTAGTAAGAAATTTGTGGTATTAATCTAAATAAATTTAGCTTTTGATAATATCATACATAAACGATGATAAATGGCTCTACCCAGATTATACATTATTAAATTGAAATTATCATTACATTCTCCTTTGGAACTACTTTCTAGCTCATTTAAATTAAATCAGTTCCCTTTAAATGGTTAACTTAGACAGACTCTAAAACATACTTACTACATATCTAATTTAAATATAGGATTATCTAAAATACAGAATTTTTCTGAGAAAGGCAGGCAAGTTCTATTATGTTTTTTGAATTCAAAAATAAATGCAGAATAATACCTACGTTTTCAATCAAATACATGAACTAGAAAATTCTATATTCTCAGGGAACTCTAGCCTCCCTTAGTTGTTTTATAGAAGTGGAGCACTAAAAAATACTGGCCAAGTTCACAGTCTAGAGGAATAGACTGTCCCATAGCCTCGTACCTAATCATGTGATCATGGGCAGTCTTCCCTCTGTGAATCATATGGCTGTATAAAGTGGCTCATTTCTTCAGGTCCTTTTTACCCTATATTCTATGTGAATGCTTCAGGAGATAATAAAGGGAAACTAAGAAACTTGAAACTGAACACTTCTTATTCAATCTCAGTACAGTATCACCCAAATACTCAAATCAGGTAACAGCATTTAAAGAAAGGATGAATTATAGGCATATGTCCTGGTCATAGATGTAAAAAATTGCAGCAAATAATAGGAAAGTGAATTCAGCAACTCAAATAATATGGTAAACTATATGAGGCTGTCATTTATGCCAAGTATACAGAATGGTTCAACTTTTGAAAACCAACTAGTGCAGATTATTTCATTCAATTAAAGGAGACAGTCACATGATCAGTCAGTGTTGAAACGTGTCAGATCAGCCCAATACCTATTACAAAGAACACACACAGAAAATTAGAAACAGAAGCAACTTCCTCAATTTAATGAAGAGTGTGTGCAAACTATCATAAAGCTAATCTTTTCTAATGGTATTTCACAAAAGAAATTCAGGACTTAATACACAGTTCAGAAGAAGTCCAAAGCTTTGTTTCAAGATAACAAGGCTTACAATACAAGACTGATATACTAAAAGCCTTCTTTCTACAGAGAAATAATAAAAATCTGTAATTTTAAATTATAAGCATTACTATTTATAATCCCTAAATAAAATACATAGATGCAGGTACAACAAGATATACATAAGATTTAAATAAAAAAGTCTATAAAATTATAATCAAGGACATAAATAAATAAATGGAGAGCTATCGTATGTTTCTAGTTTTTCTCATTATTGACAGGACATCAGTTATCACCAAGTTGGCCCATAGATTCAGGGTAATCTCAGGAAATATCCTGGAAGGTTATCTGATAATTATTGATAAACTGATTCTAAAATTTATTTGGAGGTTAAAAAATATCAGAAGAGGGCCTTTGATCCCCTGACACTGAGAACATTTTATCATAAAAAAGTAAGGAAACAAAAGTATTACATATAATAGGGGCTTGGTCTTTAAAGTGAACATTATAATCATGTTGTCAGGAAATCATCTAGAGCTTAATTATCTTTGTAAATACTGCAAGACAATGATGAATTCTACTTGATTCAGTGTGAGGGTATCACATGGACGTCTGACAAAAGTCATTATGTTCATTATGTTTTTCCTCATGGATGCCTTCTCACTATCACTGTATAATTATCGAAACTTCCAAGCTCAGATGTCTAGTTTATTAATCATCTTTGCCTCTGTAAGACAAAATTTAAAATGCAGTGGTCATTTTACACATAATGATTATTCAATATTTTATTTTTTACTCAATATTTATTGAAAAAAGACTTGGTTTATATTTGTTAGAGATCAAAAATCCCTTTTCCAATAGTCATGTGTTTTGCTATTTGTTTTCTGAATCTCTCTATGACATTAAGCTTATGTAAGAGCTAAGACACATGACTCAAGGAATATGAGAAAATATTTAAATTGTTAATATATATCCATTTGCATGTATAAGCCTGACATCAAAAATGGGTATACTCCCCAATCATTCCCCATTGTACTTCGGAAGCTCAATTTCTCACTGAACCTGGAGATCATGGTTAGACTAGACTAACTGACCAGCAAGCTACAGATGCTGGCTTCTGCTTTCCCACCTCTGGTTTACAGATGTGTACTGCTGCACTCAGCTTTTTTACATTGATGCTGAGGATCAATAGAGTAGAAGCATTACACACATCATTTCTAATAATCTATACATGAATTTTGTTACTATTGCTTGCCTCTTTAGTTTTGTTTAAACTGTGCTCTGCATAGAAAGTTTGTACTGATAAGTTGTGCTTAAGAGTTTGGTGGTATTTTTTTCTTTAAAGGTAATTAGTGCACTCTGGGAAAGAAAATAGATTCCCTTTGAGATTAAACCCTTGGTACATCAGGGTATCATGTTATTTGGAGCTTGAGTAGACTCAAGAGATGCATTTAACTTCCTCCAGGGACAGAACAGGTAACTAAAACTTCTTATAAGGAAACATTTTTTTCCATGCATCTACCATGAGTAGAGGTTCTGTCATAGCACACATAACGGAGCAAGGATTACTTAGAGTCAGACTGTCTAGCCTCTTACATATCTCTGTAAGTACTCCTGTGCTGATCATCAGTGAGAAATTCATGTTTACAACAGAAGGGATAATCTGAACGTTTCAGGAGAGTAGTTCAGATTTCTACATCTCCTTTGTTTGATTATGAATAGAACAGCAATTCAAATATGTGTTATATCGAAAAGCTTTTAAATTTCTAGTGGTCATTTGCACCTTAGAAGATCTATTAATTGCATCTAATTTTATTTGTAGTGTGTATTCTAGAGATGGAATGAGGAGAAACAAAACATGTTGTCTTTAATGCTCTCCTGCAAAATGCCAAAGTCGTTTTGATCAAATTTAGTTAGGGTTGCTGATCCAGTTTTTGGCTTTGACCTTCAAGGTCCAGCTTGTTCTTATTAGGCTTGCAAAGAATGATTTAGTGAGAATTCTGAAAGTTCACCCAATTCTCTCATTATTGATAAACACCTTCAGTACTCCAACAAGATTTTCATCTCTTAGATGTGTTTGTGTCCACTGAACGTGTGTGTATGCGCATGTGTGCAGTGTGTGGTGAACAGTCATGCTCACTTACCAATATACACATGGAGACAACAGTGCTGTGGGGAGTGATTTCCTCAATTGATTTCCACCTTAACTTTCTGAAACAGACTTTTTTGCAGAATCTGGAGCTCACAGATAATCTATATCACTGCCAAGGCTAGAAAATCATCACAGAAGAGATGCTGTAAATGATTTCAGCATTGGAAGAAGAGCAGAGTATTATGGAATGTTTTCTTCCTGGCATGGCATGGCTTTTGCTCTATTGGACCATACCAGCTCTGGTTATTAGCATAAGGTCTGCCATAGATGGTCCCCACTAACATTATAGTCAAGTAGCTGAGAAGAAAACATAAGATCTCATTCCTCCCTGAGGATTTACATGTATTAATGGTTGATGAAAGGGCGAGAGATTTTCTTGAATGATATAGCCTGGAAAAAAGCCTATGCTCTAGTAAATATTCCCTCCCCACACCCTCTATATAACTCTAGAAATAATATGTAGGCAACCAGGGAGGAAGGAGGGAAGGAAGAAAAAAAGCAAGGGAAGGAGAAAAGGATTGAGGGAAGGAGAGAGGGAGGAAGGAAGTGAGGGAAGGAGGCAGTTGAGTCTCTAAGATGCTCCTGCCTCTGCCTTCCAGTTCTGGAGTTTATGTGTACATCACCACACCCCCATTTTTACACAGATACTGAAGATCTGACCTTAGGACCTTTTGTTTGTACTGCAAGTACTTTACCAACTAATCTGACTCCTGAGTTTTTTGTTTTCCAAAAAGTATTTTTATTTTGGGGTGTTTTTTTTAATATTATTATTAGTTGTGAAATTTTCACATCATCACTGTGTAACAAATCTTTCTTTGTTTTGATATCCAGCTACAAAATAATGACTCAGAGACCTTATTATTAATTATGAAAGCTTGGCATAGATTAGGTTTGTTTCTAACTAACCCTTACAACTTAAATTAACCCATATCTATTAATATACATGGGGCCATGTGACTCGTGGCTTTTACCTCTTTTCCTTCATGCCTTGATCCCTGTATGTCCACTGATGACTCCTACTTCTTTCCAGAATTGTTTCTGTAGAGAAATCCTTCCTATACCTTATGCTAACCATCGGTCATTAAACCATCACAGTTACACATCTTCACACAGTGTAAGGGAATATTCCACAACATTATACTGCCACTTTTATCTAAAGAAAAAGAAAAGGTTTTAACTCTAACACAAGAAAACTATAAACAATAAGAGCAATTATTAGAAAACAATTTCATTCACAATGTCTAGTCCATTTGTATTTGACATAGTCAGAGAAAATACCCCATTATCTATTTTATCTTGATGAATTTAAAGTTTTACACCTTAACTATTTTTTATCATAAGTTGTATTACTATCCAAAAACTCTTTTTTTAGACCTCAAAACATTCTCTTAGATAAGCAGTTTAACCTTTTATGTCTCTCAACCTTATACATTTTATACCTCTTTTGTGAGATTCTTTTTTAATTTGGTAACAAAAAACCCTATAACTGTAACTAACTTGTCTTTAACTCCATCTGAGACACAAGAAGGAGATAATATTACCTCAGTGACCAGAAAGTACAGACCAAGCAACTTCCAAACTATTAGAAATGACAGAAAATTCTGGCTGACTGGACGGTCACCCAAGAATCCTCTGTACCATTGGGGTGCCCATTTTTAGACTACAGGCCTGGAATATCTGACAGACTTTTCTGTGACGTACAAATTTTTGAAGGACTGCTCAACCCTGACTTGGCAACATTTGACATTTACTTTCTTTTGTGTGCTGCTTATCCAGTTTGTACAGCGTACTGTCAGCAGTCAAGGCCAGGGAAGTTTCTTGCACAGTGGCTAACTTTTCTCACAACGGAAGCAAACTTCCTATGAAGGTTCTTTTATGCTCATCATCGTCTCTAAAGTAGATTGGTGGTGATTTCAGGAACAGATGTGTTTCATTGCCATTAAAAGCCTTGTAATTAAAATATTTCAAATGCAATATCCTGGGGATTGTTCAAATGCTTGAAGACTGCCTGTCTATCTAAAATGTATCTTTTTAACCTTGAAAACATACCTAATATAGCTACAAATTTGATTATTATGGATGACTATCTATTAACCTGTATTTCATAATTGTACATTTTAAAATGAGCTGCATGACTATAGTACCTTAAACAAAAGTAGATACATATATACAGTATAACCAAAATAAACTTAAATTTGTATCTTATATAAAAATCTATACCAATATGAAATTTCAAGACTAGAAATTGTATTTTATTTTAAAAGTAGATTTAATAATCAGCTCTTTATTCTATAATTCATATATCCCCCTTTATAGAAAAAGATCCCTGAATCTAATCTCCTTTGCTTAGTTTTTTCTGATCATTACCAATAACATCTTGTAACCAACCCCCAAACAAATGATTACAAACATCCTTAACTTACCAAATGCAACCTGAATGAGCCCACCATTTATTATTTTTCACCTTTACTATCATTTCTCAAAGCTTCTCTACTCCTAGTGTGTTTTGTGTAGTTTGGCTTTGTTCTCCATCAAGACTTCAGCAGAATAACTCATCTGATTACCTTGAAAAATGAGGACTAGAACCCAGTTTCCTGTTCATGTTAGGCAAATGTGTTATATCTAGGTTATAGCCAAGCCTCATTTTTTTTTAAACTTTTGTTTTTGATGTAGGCTTTTGCTGTGTTGCCAAGAGAGGTCTTGAAGTTGCTCAGTAGCCAAAGCCGTTGTTAAATTTCTTCTCCTTCCTGTATTATCATTTCTAGCTGGACACACCAATTTGACAGATGCTTTTCAGGTAGGAAGAAATGAGTGAGTTAACTATTCACACTAATTTAACTCTTTATGAAATATTTACTCTGAGACTGATGTTTCAATTTTACCATAAAGCTAAGATTTATAAGCTGGGTGGTTATGGCACATGCCTTTAATCCCAGTGTGCAGGAGGCAGAGGTAAGTAGATTTCTTAGTTTGAGACAACTCTGGTCTACAGAGTGAGTTTCGCGACATCCAGGGCTACAAAGAAATCCTGTCTTAAAAAAAAAATACTTTCTTTTTCTGTTTTTAATGTTTTTTTATCAATCATTTTTAATTAAGTTAAACATTAATCACTTTAATTATTCTATGCAATAACTAATTATTTTCTAGTGCAATAACCATCACTAAAGTCTTCATATGCGTTTGTATATGTATCTATGTGCTGTGTATGCTTGCATAAGCTTGAGTGTGATATGTGCATTCATGGATATGTGCATGTATGTATATTTTTGTGTACATGTGTGCTTATGCATAGGGAGGTCACAAGTTGATGGCAAGTTGCTTCTTCAGTGTTCTCCACATTAATTTTTGAGACAAGATCATACCAAGCCCTGAGCTCACTGATTTGGTTCCAGTCCACCATCTGCTTCCAATTTCGTGATGAGCAGTCTTGTACAGCTCTTCACATGAGTGCTGACAATCCAAATTCAGGTTTCTATGTTACCATCGGAAAAATATTTACTATCTGAGCCATCTCCTCAGTGCCTAATATAAAATTTAAAATGGATTTTCATATGTTAGATTTGCTAAACAGGATAACTCTTGCTTATCAAAATATGCCGTTTCAAGAAACTGTAGAAGTGGTCTTGGTGGGAGTGCATCAGGAAACTGCTCTCCACATACTAGTTTCTTGGCTCAGTAATGGGTACTACTAAATTCCTTCAAAACAAGTGGTTTGCCAAATGAGTGGGTGCATAAAGAATGAAAGTGAGCATGGAATAATGCTCTAGAGACCACCTGTTTGTTTTAGTTCTTTCCGAAACAAACAGACTTACTCCTGTCTTTAGAAACCAACCTTTTACATTTTCAAGAAAATCTTTTTAAAAAGTATTTATGAGCATCACACTTTACAGTCTGCCCACTGTGTCCACAGGCAGTGTGTACTAAGTGTACTAACTGACATATGGTGGTAGGCCTTCTGCTTCGAATGTTGATGACTCTGGGCTTTGTTCTCTTCTGTACATCTCTTAAGATCATTGTGTGCTATTTAGAGGTTTGGAGCTGGTCTGGATTTTTGTCAAGTAAAATAGGTTTCTTCAAAGAAAGTGTCAAGAAGCCCAGGAAGCCACATGCTTGGTTTTGTTTTTCTCCGCTCTGAATGGTTCCCCCATAAAAATTTAAATCAATTCTTCTTAGAGCTCCCTATTTGAGTACACGCTTCTCTCTCTGTATACTTATTTTCTCAGTTTGTGATGCTCATTAGATTAAATGCATTATGTCATAAGGATGAAGGCCCCTCATCTGACTGTCAAATGTAACAATATAAACATTTTGTTTATTCAAACAATGCATAAAGGGGTGCAGACTATTTTTTCTCCTTTTCTTTTTGTTTTAATATTAAGAACTGGTCCTCTTATCATATATTCTCCGCCATTCATCATTGATGCAGAAATAATTCAAATTAATATTAGATTATATAAATCACATGTTCATCAGAGAAAAGCAAGACTCTTTAAGTGATGGAGAAAAGTAATATCTAAGGAACAATTTCCCCAAGTGATTAATATCACAGTGGGTAGGAGGTTCTGCCCTCGGGTCTGATAATCTGATTCATTGCTGGAACCCACAGTAGAAGAAGATAATGACCTATTGAAATTTCCCTCTAGTTTGCACATGTGAGATGACATGCATGCATTCACACACATTCTCTCTCACAAACATAATACTCACATGGTCACCCACTAACAATGAAAAGTGCAAATTATAGAAAAAATAGAATGAATTATATTTACTGTTTGTGATTAAGTAAAGAGAGGGAGACAAAGAGAGAATCCCTGAAAACTAACCAAAATATGTTTTTAACATTCTTGAATTACCTTCTTGACTTGGGATTTCAATTCTTGGGAAAAAAAAATCAGACTCTTATAGGGTTATTTCATAAAGTACAGCTAAAGGAAAAATAGTAGTATCAGGCCGAAGAAGTAAAATGCAGGAGAAAACCTCTAAGATTAGAAAACAGAACTGTAGATACACCTACCTTAAGTGTTTGTGGGCAGGCACAGTGTTTGGAACGTGAGATTTATATTCTGTTTCCTTATAGTTTTCTGATTGTTATCTAGGTGGCAGTAACAGTGTTTCGATGGTGGTCACGTGCATTTTATTTGATTATAGACAAGGGAAACATTTGCAGATGGTTCTAGCCTAAGCTAAGCCTATTTAAATAGAGGTGCAGGGTAGTCTGTCTACTGTGGGTGACAGAGCCCACAAGCATCTCTGAATTTACCTGTTGGGTAATGCACATCTAATGACTGTATGCAATTTCTCTTCCATATTTGTGTATCTGCCCTTGAGTTCAGAAGAAATTTGATCATGATTGAAGAATATTTTGTAAATATGGATCACAAGACCTTGGAATAAATAAGACTAAATTGGATTAGTTTCTCATGCCTAAAACTTACTACTTATGGCACATTATTCCCATTATTTTAGAGTTTGATGTCCCCATTGCATCCTAAGTCAGGGGAGAAAACAACAATGATATTTTTGAGTATTAGGAAATAGGGAAATAACATTTGAAGGGCAGATTATAGGTTCTCAATGGAAGTTCTGATTTCTGTATATCTTTAATAAGGCACTTAACATCTCAAAATAGAATTATTTACCTTTATTTAATTAACTTTTATTTAAAATATCAGTTTCAGTGATTACTTAAAGAAATTAGATATAATCAGGAATAGTAGTTGGCACTATAACTATCTATATAGTCTGGGTTTTACTGAAGAAATTACCAGTGTGTAGCTCTTTGATTCAGTATGTCCTGTGCTACTGAAACCCTATACAGGTGACAGAACTTCCGTAGCTTCGGGTGTAATTGAGAGTACCAAGCTTTTTAATGGCAAACTTGATAAATGCACTGCAGGGGCTCAGTTCTCAGACACAAAGCAACTTAAAAATACAGTATTCTAATTCCCTGTGTGGGTGAACTGACTCTAGCCCAGCATTGATTTAGAAGAACAAACAAATGACATTTTTTCTGGGTTTCAGTTAGAAGAGTTGAAAATATTACTTGAGTTGTGAGACTAAAAAAGTCAGATGAGTGAGAAACAAATTAGAGCAAATATGTTTTTATGAGTGTTGTTGTGATGCTCAGTCTTCCTTGATAACTTGAATGGACTTAGAATCATGGAAACACACTAATGTGTGTGTCTATCAGGATATTTTGAGGAAGATTTTCCTGAGGAGGGAAGTGTTACTATACATATGGGTAGGTAGCTTGGGGTTCAGGACTGAACACAAAGGAGAAATCAGCTGAGTGCAAACATTCAACACTTTGCTGGCAGTGGATCTGCTTTAATCAGCTGCCTCAAAATCTTGCTGTGTGGCTTCCCCAGCATGATGGATTTTACCTCTAATCTGAGAGTCTCCATAAATCTTTCCTTGTCACAACAAGAATGGTAACTAATAAAGCATCATGAACTTCCAAAGTGGGTTTTAGGAAATATTTCAGCTCTATTCATGTTTTTTTTTTTATTTTTATTGAGAAAAGGAAAAAAAAAAAAACAAGTTTCCACCTCCTCCCAGCCTCCCATTTCCCTTCCCCTCCTCCCACCGTTCCCCCCCTCCTCCCAACCCTTCTCCCCCTCCCCCTACTCCTCTCCCCCTCCCTCTCCAGTCCAATGGGCAGTCAGGGTTCCCTGCCCTGTGGTAAGTCCTAGGTCCTCCCCCCTCCGTCTATATTTAAGAAGGTGAACATCCAAACTGGCTAGGCCCCCGCAAAGCCAGCACATTAAGTAGCCTCAAACAGCATAAAATATCTTGGGGTAACTCTAACCAAAGAAGTGAAAGATCTATTTGACAAGAACTTTAAGGCATTGAAGAAAGAAATTGAGGAGTATACCAGAAAATGGAAGGACCTCCCTTGCTCTTGGATTGGGAGGATCAACATAGTAAAAATGGCAATTCTACCAAAGGCAATTTATAGATTCAATGCAATCCCCATCAAGGTCCCATCAAAATTCTTCACAAAACTTGAGAGGACAATAATCAACTTTATATGGAAAAACAAAAAACCCAGGATAGCCAAAACTATCCTATACAATAAAGGATTGTCTGGAGGTATTACCATCCCTGACTTCAAACTCTATTACAGAGCTACTGTGATGAAAACAGTGTGGTACTGGCATAAAAACAGAGAAGTCGACCAATGGAATCGTATAGAAGACCCGAATTTTAACCCACAAACCTATGAACACCTCATCTTTGATAAAGGAGCCAAAAGTATACAATGGAAGAAAGAAAGCATCTTCAACAAATGGTGCTGGCATAACTGGATGTCAACCTGTAGAAGAATGAAAATAGACCCATATCTATCACCATGCACAAAACTCAAGTCCAAATGGAGTAAAGACCTCACTATCAGTCAGAACACATTGAACCTAATAGAAGAGAAAGTGGGAAATACCCTACAACAGATGGGCACAGGAGATCGCTTCCTATGTGTAACCCCAACAGCACAGACTTTAAGGGCAACATTGAATAAATGGGACCTTCTATTCATGTTATAGAGTGTGTGGTGACTTCCAAAACTACAAAGTTCAATTACTTAAGCAGACAAGATGTGATGTAGAAAGGTAGAGTTTGAAAACATTTTTTTTCCTATTGAATATGACCTATTTCACTGGAGTTTTTTTGGAGTCCACTATGTAAAATGGAAAAAGTTAGTTTAATTTCAGTTCTATTATTCATGTCTGACCAATAAACACAAATTAAACAGTTATTTGTATATATTGCTACTCTGTCTTTTTGCTTCATCTTCCTCTCATTTCCCTGTTTCCCTTTTTATTTCCTTTCTTTTTATTTATATTTTATTAACTTTATATTCTTGAAACATATGTGTAAATTTCATTATGATGATGGTTTATATACATGTTTAATGTAGTTTGATAGTATCTATGCACATCCATTTTTTTTGCCTTCCCCATACCCACTTAACCCTTTCCCTTTCCATCTAATTCCTTTTCTTCCATTATCATCTTTCTTCCGTCTCGTCCTTTTGTTCTTCCATCCCTATCTTCCTTCTTATTGTCTTTCCTTCCTTCTTCCCTGCTTTCCTTCCTTTCTTTCTTTTACTTCCTTCATTCCTTTCTCCTTTCTTTTCTTTATCCCTTCTTTCCTTTTTTGTGGAGGCCCAAAAATGTGAGCCTATTTCTACCTGGACCAAAGGTCAGAGAGTTCAAACTTCTATTACTTCAAGGTTATTGTCTGTTTGTTTCTACCTCAAGAAAAGGTCCCACCTAGATTTAGATCAGAGAGTCCTTTTCTCTCAAGGTTATTGCCAACAGGTGTGGCTAGTAATAAGGCCTTGTATTTGAGGGATAGGGAAGTGATCTGTTTCTACCCCAAACAAAAATCTAAGGATCCAACTAAGTTTCTACTCCCTTTCAGAGATTACAATGGATTACACCCAGGGAGTGGTTTGTCTATGGAATGTTTTGGTCTAGGGTGTGAGCATGACTTGTTTTGTTCTAGCAACAGAATGGTTAACTATGAATGTATCCCACAACCTTCAACTGGTGTGTTCATGTCCTTGTATTATGTTAATGTAGCTTTTATTTTACTCCTACTTTTTGGGGTTGGGGTATTTTAAAGCAATTGGAAATTAAAAATGGGCCATTTCAGTATTCATTGGAACTTCCTTTTGATAGTATCCTATGTTTTCTGTTTTATTATTTTCACTCACTTCTATGCATTCTTTATGACAACTCTTCTAATCCCCATGCCCCTACCCTGGTAAGTGATATTTTTGTTGAAGCTTGTCTCTGACACTTTCTTCTTCCCTTCTTTCCTTCCTTTCTTTCTTTCCTTTACTTCCTTCCTCCTTTCCTCCTTTTCTTCCTTCCTCCTTCCCTCTCTCCTTCCCTTCTTCACTTCTTTCTTTCCTTTCTTCCTTCCCTTCTTCCTCCCTGGTTGCCTACATATTATTTCTAGAGTTATATAGAGGAGTGTGGTGAAGGATTATTTACTAGAGCATAGACTTCTTTCCAGGCTATATCATTCAAGAAAATTTCTCTCCCTTCCATCAACCATTAAAACATGTAAGTCCTCAGGGAGGAATGAGATCTTATGTTTTCTTCTCAGCTACCTGACTATAATGTTAGTGGGGACCATCTATGGCAGATCTTATGCTAATAACCAGAGCTGGTATGGTCCAATAGAGCAAAAGCCATGCCATGCCAGGAAGAAAACATTCCATAATACTCTGCTCTTCTTCCAATGCTGAAATCATTTACAACATCTTTTCTGTGATGATTTTCTAGCTTTGGCTGTGATATAGATTTCCCTATAGGACTCATGATTCAACTCAGTTATTAGTACTTGAATAATTGCAAGTTTCTTTAGAAACCACCAAGATTTTCTGATGACACTTGACAACTGCATTGATCTGTGTGCATAAATACCAATATTTAGAAGGCAGTTTGGTAGGCACATAATTTCTAATTATTAAAACATAAAGCTTTTCTAGCCATGGGCTTTTGGCCAAGTTGATTGTACTCTTAAGTGTTTTGATACATTATCTCAGTACGCCTAGATTTTGTCTAGTTTTTAACCTCAAACTCATAATCCTTCTGCTTCCACAGATTGTTATTATAAAGACATAATGAAGATCACACTGGATAACTCTCCTTCTTTGCTTTTCCATCCCATTCTACTAACTGCAACATGGCTACAATGTTTAAGTTTTATTTATTTATTTGTACTTACGCACACACACCTGAAAAAATTATTGAAGGTTTATGTTATATTTTACTTTTTTTTGGCTCACAATTTCAGTTTCAGAAAGCATAATTCCTTGTCTCTGGGCACATAGTGAAGCAGTATGTTAGTGAAGGCATAGTGAAATAGTAATTGTACACAATTGGTGCAGGACAATTGCATTATGTTTTAAATAAACACTGATTGGCCAGTAGCCATGCAGGAAGTATAGGCAGGGCAATGTGAACAGTAATATTTTGGGAAGAAGGAAGCTTGCTCCACAGTCCTGTCCAGACACTGAAGAAGCAGGATGTGACCTGCCCCACTAAAAAAAAAGATACTGAGTCATGTGGCTAATATGGATAAGAATAATGGGTTATGTAAGTTATAAGAGTTAATAAGAAGCCTGTGCTAATGGGTCAATCAGTTTTATAACTTATGTAGACCTTCTATGTGTTTCTTTGGGACCTAACAACTTTGGGAACTGGGCAGGAGGACAGGAACCCCAAGAAGTAGGCCCTCATGTTACACACACTTATTTAACTCAGTTTATAGCAGGTAAGGGTCAGAGAGAGGTAGTGATAGAGATAATGTCTATTTGTCTATCTATCTTTCTATCTATCTATACATCTATCTTCTGTCTATCATCTATCTATCTATCTATCTATCTATCTATCTATCTATCTATCTATCTATTATCTAACATCTATCATCTATCTATACGTATACATATATGTATATATCTATCATCTAAATGTATACGTATAGATAGATGATAGAGAGAGAGATGATAAATAATAGATAGATGCATCTGTATATAGATCGATAGGTACATAGATAGATAGGGACAGTCAATATTAAAGAACTTTATTCTTTCCTCCTGTTATTCTCTTATTCTACCAAGATCTCTAGTTTATCTAATATTGTTGACTAGGTTAGGTTGGGTCTTTCATCCTAATCAATATCCTAGGTAGATATTTCCCAAACTAATTGAGAACCCAAAATAATTACCACAGACATATGGGTGAGTGTGTCTCTGTGTGTGTGTGTGTGTGTCTTTTTTTTTTTTTTCAAGAAGAATCACCAGCAGGTTGAGATGCATTGAATACAGTCAGCTGGGACAAAGTAAAAATATGATCACTGAGTAAGCTACAGGGGCTCAGTTGGAGAATAACAAAAGCGGTATAGACAGGAGAAAATATAGGACAGCACATAATGTAACATAATGCTGGCAGGCTTGCCAATTTAACTAAAAAGATTGGATCATTGTGATGGGGGAGGGCCATCTGTCTATGTGTTACTTTCATTGGTTAATAAAGAAACTGCCTTGGCCCTTTGATAGGACAGAAAATTAGGTAGGCGGAGTAGACAGAACAGAATGCTGGGAGGAAGAAGGCAGTCGCCGTGATTCTTTGAACCAAGACGGATGTAGGCTAGAATCTTTTCCAGTAAGCCACCACCTTGTGGTGATACACACATTAATAGAAATGGGTTAATCAAAATATGAGAATTGGCCAAGAAGAGGCTAGATATAATGGGCCAGGCAGTATTTAAAAGAATACAGTTTTCATGTAATTATTTCAGGTAAAGCTAGCTCCTATCACTACATCATTGCCTTTAATTAATTAACTCTGAAGTGTACTCATATCACGTGATGCTTGTCACAGTGCCTCACTGTTTATTGTAAAAGAAGCTGAGGCTTGAAAATATATACACTCTACTTCCCTTTGATGATTTCCACAGTTGCCCTAACAGTAACTTAGCCAACCTACTGGAAGAACCTCACAAACATGTATACACAATCTGGCTTATAACATCTTTATCTATCCCAGACAGACTGAAGGCCAGGTGTCAAACTAATTCATGGTAGATGTGTGAGACAGTCACTCATGATAAGTTGGGCATGGTCTTCACATCCTTCATGCCCATACACTCATAAGCAATTGTGTTATACCACTAAGCCTTTAGGTGTTACACAACACGACAATATGTAACTGAAAATTCCAGTGGTTTTAGTTTCTTTTTTATTGAAAATAGATTTTTCTCTCGTAGAGTGCATCCCAATCACAGTTTCTCATATCTTCTCTCTTCTAATTCTCCCCTTACCTCCTTTCTTCCACAGATACAATAATCCCCCTCTGTTTCCTTTCAGAAAAGAGTAGGCCTCCAAGGGATGACAGTCTAACAGGATAAAACAAGTTAAATAAGACAGGGGAGAAGTCCTCATTCTGAAGCTGGACAGGGCAACCCAATAGGAAGAAAAGAATCTAAAAAGAAGCCAAAAAAAGTCAGAGACACTACCTGTTCTGTTTGTTAGGAACCCCAAAAGAACACTGAGCTAACAGTAACTACATACACGCAGAAGACCTGCTTGCTGCTTCAGTCCTTTGAGCCCATATTCCACTGCTAATCTCACACAATCAAGAAAACAGGGTGTTACTCTTTTTTTTTTTTTTTTGATTTTCGAGACAGGGTTTCTCTGTAGCTTTTGGTTCTGTCCTGGAACTAGCTCTTGTAGTCCAGGCTGGCCTTGAACTCAGAGAGATCCGCCAGCCTCTGCCTCCCAAGTGCTGGGATTAAAGGCGTGCGCCACTACCTCGCAGCCAGGGTGTTACTCTTTAGAGAGGATCTCTTGACAGTTGGAAGAGTCAAGCCTTGCTTGCTGTCTTAGTGAGTTTCCCCTCTGAAAATATAATCTTGCCTTCTGATTGGTTGTTTATTCCTCCAGATTTCTTCTTGTGTATGTAGATTTCAAAATCCTTTGTGCATACATGATTAGGCAGCTAGCAGAGGATTAGTTAACAAAAATGAGTTTAAAAGATGACTGATATCACAGCCATTTAAAAATAGCAATATTGATTTAGGAATGGACAAATAGAAAAGAGAAACTAGAAATGCAAAGCAAGGCAGCAAGGCAGGGTGCATTCAAGTAAATGAGAAGCAATAGTTAAAGATAAAAGCACTATATATCATTACTGAAAAGACAAATAGAATTTTTAGTGCATTAATGCATTGACATTGGATTGAACAACATTGTGGTCACTAGGTGACCTTGAATAGAAAAAGTATAAAATGGCAGAACTGAGACCATTCAGATTGCTGAGAAAATCATCAGTGTTTGCTTTTTTCTTTTTAATTGAAAATACTTGCCTCTATGAGTGCACTGAATTAATTAGAAATTTGTTTCCTGTGATCAGTCAGATGCTGTGAACGTGAATTAATTAGAAAAGAGTGAACCGATACATGAAAAAGAAAAAAAATATTTAAATATGCATGACAACATCTAGTGATGCAATGTGTAGCCAGCCTTGCCAAGGCAACCATATCAAAAACTCTCACGTTCAGAATTCATCCACTTTCTCTCAACTCTAACCTGATTACAAGGGATTTTGTTGTTGTGAGGAATAATGAATGTACCATAGTTTAATAGCACTAAGACAAATTGGAGTTAAGTAGCTTCTCTGTTCTGTAGAGGGCAATAGCTACATTGTATACTCGACAGCTATTGCCTCTAGAGGCATGGCTTTTCCTCGAATTTCTTATCTTAGCGAGGACAGTGAGGAAGAGTTTCGTGACAAAAGTGGCAGTCATTAGACTGTGTAGACAAAGTCATAAGAATAGGTGACATCTTAGGTTTATTTTGTGGTATACTGTTTATAAAAGTCTTCATTTACAGTGTCAGATTAACTATGTATCACCAGAGAAAATACTATCGTTCTACTTTCGAGTGACTGATACTGAATTTAAAAACACAGAAATGAGATAGCATTAAGTATACTTTAAACTTAATTTTGTTGCTTAAAATGGCCTTTATGTAGGTTAATTTTGATTGACAAATTGTTTGGATAACTAAGAGATTCATTAAGCCTGCCTCTGCTGATATGTAAGAAGAATTTCCAGGAATTATTGGGCAGAGAGCTAACCATAAATGTGGTTGTTACCACCCCACAGGCAGTGGGAAATACTGATGTAAGCTGCTTTGCTTTGACAAACTCCTCCCCCATTATAGATTGATACCCCCAGAGGCTAAGAGCAAAAATAGACCTTCAATCCTTTAATATGATCTTATTCCATCAAAACGAATCTCACTTCTTTAATTTCAATTATTATTCTATCAAAGTAAAGGAAGAGAAACAATGTTTAAACTAAATTCTAAGCAGCTCTTGGAGTATTTACAAAAAATAACTTGCATGTGAAAACACAAAGTTTTTAAGAAACAGGTTCTCTATAGTCTACTAATAAGTGATGAAATTACCCTAATGAGTAGCAGTATAAAATGCAGATGTAGGAAACACATTTCAGTAGCAGCATGTATGGCATAAGATTAACACAATTTTATAAATACTTAGACTTTCACTGGTTCACGTGTGTGTGTGTGTGTGTGTGTGTGTGTGTACTTGCACCATAGACATTGTGGAGGAGATAGGAAAACTTTCCTGATTGGTACTCTTTTTCTAACATAGGTTTCGGGATGAAATATAGGATTTTACTCTTAGCATCAAGTACCCTTTTCCTTGGGCCATCTTGCTGATCCCTCTCTGATATATTTTATTCATTCTGACTTATTAACTGTCTTTAGTGAACCCTAATTTTTACAGAGCTGTCAATGCTTGGAAATCTCACAAGCAAAATATTCTTTATTGTTGAGTTAAAATAAACCCCTGAACAAAACTGCACATTAAATAGGTATAAATTTTTAAATCAAATTGGTTTTATTAATTCTATTCTCTAAAACAGAAATACTTGGGGTGACAGAGATGATGCAGTGTCTAAGAGTATATACTGTTCTTGCAGATGACTCTAATTAAGTTCCCAGCACCCGTCTTGGGCAACTCACAACTTCTGTAATTCAGCTCCAGGAAGATCTAGTACCCTATGATATCCTCTACAATGGACATGGATAATCAAATGCCACATACACATTTATTAAAATCTAAAATAAATCTTAAAATTATTAAGAACTATTAAATAATTATTTGAAATTTAATACTACAATAATTATTCTAAAACATCGAAGTGCTTAAAATTCCATTTTTTGTTGACTAAGGAATGGTTGAGTGAATATTATAATTCAGAATACATTTTATTTAAGCTTTGAAAACATTGTTATAAAATTAACACACAAAGTAATAATGGAGCAAAACTTGTGAAAATCCCATATGTCTCAAAGACTTGAACACTAAACAGAACACCCTCCAACCACTCAGATGTCCTGCAGCCTAAGAATGATGAAGAAAATATGGCACATTGACACCAGAGGTTGAAGGCAACTTTGTATTTGGGTTTGTGGGTGTCCTTATCCCACCCCTGATGGGTGGGATTCTTCTCCATATGCTGTGAATACCATTGGTTAGTAAAGAAATCTGCCTTTGCCTGTGATAGGATAGAGTAGAGCTAGGTGGGTAAAACTAAACAGAATGCTGAGAGAATGAAGGTGGTGTCAGGAGACATGATTTAACCCCAGGGAAACAGATGCTTAGTACAGAACTTTACTGGTAAACCACAGCCACATGGTGATACATAGATTAATGGAGATGGGCTAGTTTAGGATATAAGAGTTATCCAGAAATACACTAAAGCTATCGGCTAAACAATATTGCAAATAATATGGTTTTTGTGTGATTATTCTGGGACTGAGCAGCCAGTAATTAACTAGTGGCTTCCTACAACACACCACTCAAGGGCTTTCTTGGTTATAGAAGATAGCTGCATCAAGTTTTGTGTCTCCCATTACTAGGGGTCTTTGCTAGGGTTACTCTCATAGATTCCATGATGTTTCCATTGTACTAGGTTTTCCCTGAACTGCCTCACAGTTCCAGTCATTTCGCCCAGTATTTTCTCCCTGTTTCTCCCACCTTTTTCTTCCTGTTCTTAGCCTCACCCACCCTCAGTTTCATCTGAGAAATCTATTTTATTTCCCCTTCCCAGGGAAGCCCTCCTTGTTACTTAGACTCTCTGAGTCTGTGGACCACATCATTATCTTTTACTTATCAGCTAATATCCACTTATAAGCACATACAAACCATACGTTTCTTTCTGGGTCTGGGTGCAGTGATGTGGGATGCCCTTCTGTATATGTGCTGCTTTTATTGTTTGATGAATGAAACTGTTTCAACCAATGGCTTAGCAGAGTAAAATCAGGCAGGAAATCTGAACAGAGATATATAGAGAGAGTAGGTGAAGTCAGAGAGATGCCATGTAGCTGCCAAAAGAGACAGATGCTGTACCCTTACCAGTAAGCCACAGTCAATGCCAATACATAGATGAATAAAAATTAGTTACTTAAAAATATAGGAGTTAGTTAATAAGAAGCATGAACTAATAGGCCAAGCGGTGTTGTAATTAATATAGTTTCTGTGTGATTATTAGGGTCCGGGTGGCAGGGCATGGAAGCACAATCTCCACCTATAAGTCAGATTTTTTTTTTTACTAGTTGCCTCCATTTGCCTGAAAATTTCATGATGTCATTGTTTTTAACATCTGGGACTATTCCTTTGTATTCAAGTCTCCATGACATGTGGGATTTTTACTTTGTTCCATTATATGTGGGAAGTGAATAATTAACCCTGCCACAGAAAAAGGATCCCATCTATAAATTTCCTTAGAATTCCAGAATAAACATTGAGTCTGGAATTTATAACAATGCAGGAACTTTTATGGTAATTTAAGCTCACAAAAATGGACTAAACACATTTCTTATTTTGAGATGGATATGAGCCATTTAAGGGGTCAGGAATAAAGCTGTACTTTGAACATGATGCTTTGTATGTCAGTTTGACAAGGTATAGAATTCTGTTGAATGTGATTTCTAAATTAATCGAATGAGGAAACACATGATCAAGGACATATGTTTTGGGGTATATTTGCTGGATTTCTTTATTCACCCATTTTAGCTTCTTGATGCAGCATGACTTTTCCTCCTTTTTTTGAGAGAGGGTTTCTTTGTGTATCTCTGAGTGCACTGGAACTTGCTTTGTAGACCAGGCTGGCCTTGAAGTCACAGTGATCTGTTTGCCTCTGCCTCCCTGAGTGCTGGCCTTAAAGTCTTTAATCCAGATATAGCTTTATTGATTCTGTGGGAATTTCACACCAGTCAACCCAATCACACTTATTTCTCAGTCCTTATGATTCTTCCCTTCACCACTGTAGTGTTGTAGTTCTCCCACAAGGAAAACTAAAAAGGAAATAATAACAATTAAGTTAATAAAATTAAAATAAAAATACAAATAAAATATTGATTAAAAGCCAAACAAATAAGGTGCTCATCTATGCCTGCCTGCCATGATGGATAATTTTCTCTGAATGACACTTTGCATGTAGCTCCATAAATATTTCCTTCCTTTTTTATAAGAGATTTTTATCTCATCAATTAAAAATTAAACTAATACAGACTCATACTGAGGAGTATATACCATGGAATATTTTAAGATACCTGGTATCATTATTTTTCACAAAAATACAAATGAAAATCACAAAGATGTGTCACATGAATATTAATTTCAGTGCTTAAAATATAAAGTGCTAATAAGTGGGAAAATACAGGTGTAAATACATTGTACAGTCATGTGTTGCTGGAAGAACTGTAAATTGCTGCATTGTCTGTGGAAAACGATAGACAGTTCCTTAAGTTAAACACACACGTTTTGAACTAAAGTTCTGTTATAGCACAAGGAAGGTCTGAAGATGATGAAACCCTGTGCCCTGCATCAATGAACATATAATTACTGAATGTATAACTGAGCTATCTCTCACATATTTGCAGTATTGTAGTAACGTGATATTTGGTTAAAATAAATGCTGTATTTAATAATTTTAAATACTTTGCCTTTATTTTATAGCAGATGAGTATTTCTTCGTCTGAGATCTACCAAAAGCTGATCACATTGCCGTGGTGTCATTAATTAACTGATTTCTTCCCTTAGGGCAAAAATAAATCTTCTGGTAAGGATAAACTGTGGTAACTTCAATGACCTCTCCACCCTTGTGTTTAGGAAATAATTAAAGCTCTATAATGAAAACTTACACTCTGCTGCAGTTCAATATGATGGTTGCATTTCAAGCATCACCTCACTCTCCTGGGAATCATTCTTTCTATGAAAAATGAAAGACTAAGTTAATTAAAGACACAGGCAAGAATGTATAGTTAGACTTACTGGCATCAGGCATGTAAAGAAGATAAATAACACAAGTTATTGTTTGTTGAAATTTTACTATGTGAAAGCTACTATCACATGTATTTTATAAATACGTATTTATTTTTATTTTAGTTCATGACGTAGGAAAACATGCTTGTCTTTAAATTACAGTGACAAAACTAATGGTAAGGGATGTTGTACAACATACATGATGGCATGTATTTAATATATGGGAAACTATAAGATACAGATGTATGCTTGTAGCATAGCTAAAAATACACATTTTAAACTTTTCCATTACTTTCCCCATTTACTTATCTAATATATGAATGTATATGTATGAAGTGTGAGGCAGTACATTATATCATAAGGGTTCAACACTGGAACAAAAGAGAGACAGTTTTGGTGCATTCACAGCCAACTTTAGATGGCAGATATTACCCATGCCATAGTTCACATAGAGGACGATTATCTGCAATAACATTTGCAAAAGCAAACAGCATGACTTATGGACACTTAAGTTGTAGATTCAAAGGTGTTCTGCTTGGTTGTGGATAACAAGAGAAATTTACCTTAGGAATAGGCTGTAGGGGATGAATAGCTATAGATTAGGTAGATACAGGATAATCAGACATGACTCCATATAAAGAATATCTAAACATGATTCAAAATTTTTACCTAAAAGCTTATCATACCTCAGGACTCTATGACACATGAGTTGGTCTGAAACAGCCAAAATAGCAAACAAACAAACAGAAAGCAACAAAAGGAGAAATGATGGCTGATTGTTAAGGACTGTGGACCCCCAGACTCCTGAGTTTCCTATGACCCTCTGCCTGCTGGAGTAAACAACTTGTTTTCCTATGCTTGCAGCTGCTCTGAGCAAACAATTTGTTTTACTGTGCTTACAGCTTCTCTGAGCACACGACCCTCAGGAGTTCCTGAGGAAAAAGGAGTGGTTTCTGGTGGGCTTGTAGCTGAGAGTTAGGGTGTGGCCATTAGTCAAGGAGACTCTATATAAGCTGCCCTGGAACATAAGAAAGGAGTATTCTTGGGGGCATTCTTGGCTGTGTGTGTGTGTGTGTGTGTGTGTGTGTGTGTGTGTGTGTGTTTCAATCTCCAGCCCCTTGACAGACTTGTGAACCGTAGTGCATAGAGCAGGCATTGAGCTACAGCTGATGTGGCCAGACAGGACAGATGGAATGTTGTGGTGATTTGAACATTGTATTAAGCATTTAACATTTTTGTCATAAGAACATGTGAAGCTGCCTGAGATTTATGAAGTAGGGTTAAGCACATGATTAATATGGCTGCACTGTGAAGACCTTTTAAAGCAAGAAGAGTTTGAAGAATGTTTCAGTGCTATAGTTGAGAGATGATGGGTCCTTGGACTAGAAAAGAGAAAATGGAGCATGAGATAAGTAAATTGAATAAAGACATATTTAAGATATAAAATTGAAAAAGATCCTGGTGATTGATAGACTAGTATGATAAAGACATGAGTTATTGATGATATCTGCCAGGTTTTGCAGGAGAAACATAAAGAAAGGTGGTATCATTCACTAAGAAGCAGAACTTAAAAAGATGATGCTTGTCACAAACGAGGACAAGGTTTGGGCATAGTCCAATTCCATAGCATTATATGGAATGTTTGACACACCCATAGTACAATGTCAAGGTGGCAATTGGAAACTATAAGTTAAAGTGACAGATTTGAACTATAGATACCTGATACTCATGTTCTTGGATGTGTATTACTATGTATTGAAAAAAGAGCATGTTTAATTTTTTCTTCTTTAAAATTAATTCTCTCATACAATACATTCCAACCACGTGATCTCCTCCTTCCACTTCTCCAGGTTCAGCCCACCTTCCCTCTCCCCAAGGCCCCTTCCTCCATTCTTTTCCTTCAGGAAAGAGCAGATCTCCCAGGGGGTACCAACCAAGCATGACATAACAACACTAAATAAGACTAGTCACAAACCTTCATATAAAGGCTAAATGAGGCAACTTAGTAGAAAGAAAGGGGTCATAAGAGCAGGTAAAAGAGTCAAAGATGCTCCATAACCCAAGCTAAATAACTACAACACATTTGAGGAGAACCTAACACCGGCTAATGCAGGCTATGTGGTTGTCAATTCAGTCTCTGTGAGCCCCATGTGAACCCTGCTTACTTGATTAGGCAGGCAGTGTTCTCCTGGTGTTCTTGACCCTCTAGTCCCTAAAGTTCTTCTTCCTTCTCTTTAGAGGGGCTCTCTGAGTTCTGCCTAATGTTTGGTTGTAGGTCTCTTCATTTCTTCTCATCATTTGTCAGAGGAAGTTTCTCTGATGATATTTGGGTAGGCACCAATCTTTGACTAAAGCAGAATATCATTAGGAATCATTCCACTGACATTTTTTTGTCAGTCATGTTTAGTTCTTTCCTAGGACTCTGGGATATCCAGTCTTTGGGTCCTGGCTTTCTGGGCAGTGTCAGGGGCATGCTCTCTTTCATGGCATTGGTCTCACGCTGGACCAGTCATTTGTTGGTTCCTTTCATGAGTTTGGTGCCATCTTTACTCCAGCACAGCTTGCAGGCAGAACAATTTGTAGGTTAATAGTTTTGTGGCTGGGTTGGTGTCATATTGCCATCACTGGAAGTCTTGCCTGGTTTCAGAAGATGGCCAATTCCACCTCCATGTCCCACATTACTAGACGTCTTTTCTAGGGTCACCCTCTCAGATTCCAGGGAATTTCCATTGCTCTGTGTTTCTACCTCATCTCTGAAATGCATCCAGTTCCAGTCATCTCTCTCGGTACTTTCTACCCACATCTTTCCAACTCAACCTAATTCCTCTTGTTCCCATGCCCACCTGTACCTATCCATTCATGGAAGCTATTATTTTTCTTTTACCTGGGAAATTCTTTCATACCCCCCCCCACACAATACACCCAGCTTTCCTGATTATTGAGCTTCTCTGAGTCTATGAATTGTAGGATGATTATCTTTTCCTTACAGCTAACATCCACATAAAAGTGAGTAAGTACCATGTTTGTCTTTTTGGTCCTGGAATACCTCAATCAAGACGATTTTTTTCTAGTTATATCCATTTGCTTGCAAATTTCATGATGTCATTTTTTTAATAGCTGAGTAATACTCCACTGTGTAATATACCACATTTTCTTTATTAATTCTTTATTGGGGGACATCTAGGTTGTTTCCAGATTTTGGCTATTATGAACAAAGTTTCTATGAACTGTTCTTGTGATATGATTGAGCAGCCTGTAGTCTTATGGCCAAGAGTGTTATAACTGAGTCTTAAAGTAGACTGATTTCCACTTTTCTGAGAATCTCCCATATTGATTTCTAAAGTGATTGTGCAAGTTTGCACTCCCAACACAATGTAGTAGAGTTGTGAGAACTCATTTCTATTTAAACAATGATATTGGGTACTATGGGTATGGTCCGTTCTGGATATGTGAATTGACAAGAACAGAGGAGCGTGTAAGCAAGAGTGAGTGTTACAGCTCTGGATTTGCAAAGGTATCCTGACTTATCTGGGAGACAGCCTATCCCTAGAGCTGCAGAAGGACAATTCTGGAGGGTAGAGTTACAAGAGGACAGCTCAGGCCTGGATGGGAAGCTCTCCTGACTTGACGAGATGGCCCAGTGAACGATGGTCTCCCCACGGTATATAGCAACCCTGATCCTCTCCTAGAGATAACCTCTACAGCTGAGCTCTGCTCTGTTCCCTAATGGAACCTCCTAACAGAGGTACCGCCTTCTGTGCATACCAAGATGTTATATCTTATGCTACAATCTGCTAAAGGGGAAGCACCTGCAGAAATGTGGCAATCTCTTCTGGCTCTTGTGAAAAGTTGCTACTTTTTTCTGTTCAGCCTTACTCAGCCCCCTTAAGAGCCTGAGCAAGATGTTTTTTTGTTTTGTTTTGTTTTGTTTTTGTTTTTTTTTTTCCTGCTCAGTCCCTTGAGGCATGTCTTAGCAAGGTTCTTCTGATCTTCACCCAAGACTCTTTTGAGAAAGAGATTTATTTGGGAAGGAATTCAGGAGAGTGGCTGCTTCTGCCAGGGTGGGAAAGGACAAAAGCCCCAACTGAACTGGCTAAGGGGGATTTATTTAGGGCTTCAAGGGGTGGAGTTTTCCCAGGGAGATTATTTTATGTTCAGTGATTGCATAGCTTTCCTGCTCAGGGATTGGTTAGTTTAGGTGTAGCTGGTCAGGAGCAAAGTAGGCTCTAGTTTCAGGACCTACTGTTTCTTTCACTGTCCCCCCCCCCCTTTTAGCTCTAATTTTAGAATCAGTGTTAGGAATATTTCCTGACAGAGCCTCTTTGCTGGTGCAAAGAACTCCGATCAAATCAGTTTAGACCGAATCAAAAATATCCACATTTCGAGTGGCTGAGAGCATTGGGTGCAGAGGGAGAGCACATGCAATACCTAAAACTACAAGTTCCTTTTTTTTCTGGTGTGAACCTAAATACCCTATGGGAGTGGTTCTGACCCTCCCCACGCTGGGCAGGCTGGGAGTTGGAGTCTAAGCACTTGGCAGGCTAGGAATTAGAGTCAAGACCAGGTCAATTCCCAGGCCAGGGGCTGGGGTGACACTTCTAACTCAATATTACATTTCAGACTCTTTGGATATAGGGCTGTTAGAGGGTTAGGGTCTCACTTTTGACCAAACATCCCAGAGTCTTTGGATATAGGGGTATCAGCTCAAGTCTGGCTACTTCCTGCAGGCATGGGGCAAGGTGGGGGAGTGGAGAGCTGGGAGTTGGTGCACTCACGGTCAGTGAGAGGTGTGGCTGGAGCAGCATTTGGCTTGCTGTCATCCTGGAGTCCTCAGGCAGTTGCTTTGTGAGGGATGTGAGAAGGCAGGTGGCTGGGAGACAAAGATAATGTTATTATTGGCTCTATGAAATGGAGCTAGCAATGGGATGGGACACAATAGCAGATAAAACCAGATTTTACTTGGCAGATATTTTTGATCCTGAAGAGTTGGTACCAATGGTGAAGTCCCAAGAGCTGGTGCAGGTCTTTGGCATTGTCTGGGGAGCGCTTTGTGGGTTGGTCTTGGTCCTGGCAGCAGGAGTGACCTGTAAAATATGCTTGAAGCTGGCTGGGGTTAGAAAAAGGCGCTGGAGACTCTCGGTTTTTTTTTTCCATACCTGAATTTTGATATAGCAGCAGAACTTTTCCAGGAACTTGTAAGAGAACTGGAACAGATTTACGTCTTGGTGTTATAGCAAAAGGCTATTGCTTTAGGTTCAAAATTTTGAACATTTTAGGTGAACCTTTGAAGATACACCTGAAACCTGTTAATTCTGGATTATGAAGCCTTCTAAAGAGGCATGCCTGTCTGTATTTTAGCAGGAAACCTTATTAAATGTCATGGATAAAATAATAAGTTAAAAGTACCTTAAATTGTCAAATGCCATTAGACAGATCTGGGAGAGATAAGTGAAAAAAAAAATGAGAGAGCTTTTTAGCTATGCGAGCAATCCCAAATCTTCTCCTTGGCCCTTGGAGAATGCCAGTCTTAGAAACGGTGCTTGCTGTTAGCTTCTGAGTATGAGAGGCCCAAAGATTTTTCCTGTGGGGGGAAGATTTTAGTCTACCTAGCTTGGCAGGTTGAGATCGATCCACGAAAGGTGTTCAGGAAGCTGAAGAGGTGAACGGGTGGTTTTGCTGTGTGGGTTGCTCTGCCAAACTCAAAGACAAGGCCTGGAGGTGGAAGGTCTTCTGTCTTCTTGGAGGAGCTAAAGCATGCTCTGGAAGCTTGTGTGTCTGTGTTAGAGGCACTTTTTGTTAAATGCCATACCCTAAGATCTATAAAGGCATTTGAGAACCTGTTATTTAAACTGGGCAATTAAGCTAAATTTAGGCTTGTATTTTATCTGATAAGTTACAGTTACCTATGCTAGTAAATGTAAAAAGATTAAAAGGAATATTTTAATAAGTCAAAGAATCTTAAAATGAGCATGCATGCACACAGAAACATTTATAAAGTTATGCAGACATATTGTGGCCACATTATTTTAACAGACAGACAAATAAAGCACTTTTGGAAACCTGTGTAGGCAGGCGGCAAAAGCCAGAAATGCACAGAGGTGGTTCTATTAAGGACCACAGTAGCAGACACTGCAAGCGGGAACAGAAACATGAGGACGAAATATCCATACAGTTTTAAAGAGGAACGACAGGGGAAAAATGGATCCCTTGTACAGAGAGTCAAACAGCTAGAGGTGGGAGGGGTCTAGAGTGATCCCAGCATAAGTTGCAGAAGCTAAGGAGAGTAGAAGGACCCAGGGCAGGGGCAATTTTTTTTTTATTATTTATTTATTATGTATACTATATTCTGTCTGTGTGTATGTCTGCAGGTCAGAAGAGGGCACCAGACCTCACTACAGATGGTTGTGAGCCACCATGTGGTTGCTGGGAATTGAACTCAGGACCTTTGGAAGAGCAGGCAGTGAGTGCTCTTGAGCACTGAGCCATCCCTAAAATCCCAGAGTGAGAGAAACAGTAAACAACTGGGAGGGGAGGAAGAAGACCAGAGTGATCCAGGTATAGGCGGCAGGGGCTGGCGAATCATCTGGGTGATGGCCTCCATTGTCCTCAGCCGGTGGAAAGGGAGTGGGGTTTAGATCCCCAAATCTGGATCAGGACAGGAGCTGGCCGTGGCTCTGGGCATGGAATTGAAGCCATGTGGCAAACCATGGGCTATGAATCAGTGGAAGAGAGGTGGAGGGGGAGACAGACAAACTATGGGCTACCAATCAGCAGAGAAGAAGGGGGGCTCGGGTACATGCATCTGGAAATTTCAGGTTATGGATTCTTAGCCCCAATTTAAAAGGATTTTTTTTTTTTTTTTTTTTTTTTTTTTTGTAAAAGGCCACTTAAGAGCATTTGAGTAATCTACTTGGAATTGTAAGGACCCGTTTTAAAAGTCTATGCCCAATGGAACTTAAATCTGTTGTGGTACATCCACTGAACAGAGCCCTTGAGTCAAAAGGGGGTGCGTGAGAAATGAATGGGGGACATCTACCCATACCCAAGTCACATCTCAGCAAAAGTCTGGCTTCTGCTGTGTGGTTCAGGCTCCCAGTGTGGTCCACTGCTTCAACGAAAGCCTGAAAAGCAAAATGGGTCACCTCTGGGAACTTACCAGCATAGAGCAAAAGAAGGGAAACTCAGAAGCTGGGTCTGGTGAAGAACTTGGAGGATGTGTCTTTTCCAGCACAGCGGCACTGTGCCTATACAAAAAAACCCAAACCCATCTTGGTAGAACCTCCATGATGTTAGGAATATTTCCTAGCCTCTCTGTTGGCACAAAGAACTCTAATCAAACCAGATTAGACCAAATCAAAAATACCCATGTTTAATGAATGCCACGCTCTCAGGTGGCTGGGAGCATGGCAGGGAGGGGGGGTGGTAAAGACAAAAAAAGAGCACACACAAAATCCAAAACCATGTGTTCCTTTTGTTGGCGTGAGTCTAAATACTTTGTGGGAGTAGTCCTGTCCTGACCCTCTCCGGGGAGGGGTCAGTGCTTGGCAGGCTGGGAATTGGCAACTCCCAGGTCAGGGGCTGGGATGACACTTCCAACTCAATATGCCTTACAGTTAAGGCATATTTCTTTCACTGACTCTGGTTCTATGTGTAAAGTGTGCTTCTTTGGCACTGGTTTCAGAGTTAGGGTGTGGGTCTTAGATTCTGGGTTCAGGGCTAAAACTGTATCTTTCCCTGGTTTAGGCTTAAGATCCAGGGTGTGTTTCTTCTACTGGCTCTGGTTCTGGGTCAGAGTGCTAGATTTTGTGCTCAGGGATTGGTTGATTTCTTTGGCTAGCCTTTTACCCTACAGCCATGGGTCACATATTCTTTTGTACATGGAAGATTTCCTGACATCCTGGCTCAGTGATCTGGTCTGAACCTTTTCCCATCCTTCCCTGGTGGATGAAGAAGCAGAAGCACCACTTCATTCTGTATTCATGAGTGTGTTATTTCCATTTTATCCCTTAATAAAGAGACTTCCCTGAATTCTTGCTTTATCTGGTACCCATCTTGGTTCATGAACCCAGGGCCCTGGGATTAAGAGTCTCATTCTATACTAACTGAGCTAGCCAGGCCAAGAAGTGACTACCATGTGCTGAACTGTAATGCCTCCTGCTATGAAGGCCAGGGGAGGAGATGGCGTGGCCAGACTTCCTGGGGCTGCTACCAGCTGAACTTATTGACCTGAGGTGCAGCTATGAGAGCAACCAAGACCCAGCTGCTCGGCTGTGAACTTCCCTTTCAGTGCAGGACTTGGCTAATTTTGTCTGAGGGAAGGTAGCACAGGATGTTGTTTTTAGTTAGGTACAGACTAGGGCTAATATTAGCATAAACAAAAGCTTGTAAATCATCCTGATCTAGTTTTATGGTTCCTCTACAGAAAGAAAAAGCCTCTTGGTGGAATCTTGCATGGCAGAGGAGAACACAGGTTCCAGAACAGCCTAAACCCTTACCTGGATGCAGTTGAGATCCAGCGACATTTCAACTATTGCCTGTGACACTTGACTTTTTGTCTTGACTTGGTTATTTTCAAATCTATTGCATGAGAAGGTTATCAGTGAGTAAATCCCTACTACATCGTTTCTTGAAGCCAGTATCTTTTTTAAAAAAATATTTATTTATTTATTATGTATACAATATTCTGTCTGTGTGTATGCCTGAAGGCCAGAAGAGGGAACCAGATCTCATTACATATGGTGGTGAACCACCATGTGGTTGCTGGGAATTGAACTCAGGACCTTTGGAAGAGCAGACAATGATCTTAACCACTGAGCCATCTCTTCAGCCCCCATTATCTTATTTTTATTTGATGTCTCAAAAAGGCTTTTGCTAGACTCTGCTATATCAGTTTATCCAACTTTAGAGTCAAAATAGAAACAGAACGTGGAAGGGCCTCTTCCCCACTGTGGCCGCTAGTCCCCTTCTACCTGTAATTGTGTGGTTTAGAGGATGACAATGCCCACTTCTGTTGTTATGAGAGCAAGTCCAACTGAGGCTTCTACAGGGTCCACCTATCCCAAGAAAGGGATTCACATTCAAAGTTTTGGAATTTATTGGTTGTGGGCTGACTCTGGCTTTGAGCTCTACTTTGCTGATTTTTAATTTCATCTCCATCTAAAAATGTTTTCACAAAGATAGCATTGCTATACTTTTTTCCCACTACCCCAAATGGAGGCTCTGTCCTCAAGGCAGGCTTCATTTTCTCCTATTTCTTGATGAGCCGTTTTGATAATTACCTGCTGGGTAAGGTATTCTTCTAGTCTTTGAAAGCCTTCCTGGGAAGACAGATCAACAAAACATCCCAGAAATTCTCAGTATTCTATGCAGGTTTACCCCAGCTCATGATCTAGCTCCTTTCCCACTCTCTCAATGCTTTGTTCTTGGTCAGACTTTGTGATATTGTGGAAGAAGCCTGCTTTTTTTTTTTTATGAGGAGTTTTCCAGAGCTTTTGGAAATCTTCTGTCTTGGATGGACTCAGAGGCCCCATGAAAGCTCCCAGTGTGATCACAGGATCTTGGGGGCTATTTCTAAATTGTTCAGCATTAGAGGTTTCAGCTTTCTTCTCTAAGAACCATAGCTCTCCAATGACAGGAGAAAAAGTGTCTTCTGCTCTCAGAAGTTGCTCATAGTAGTGATACATTAAGTATTCTCTAATCCTTTCTTTCAGTTCTGCGGATTTGTTTTTGCTTCTTTCACAAATTACATCTTCAGGGGTTCTACCGTATTTATTCTTTGGATTTTTCTCAATCAAAAAGTGTGAAGAAAGCACAATGACAACATCCACATTCCCAAAGTTACAAGGAAAATGTTATGGTGTATCACATCCCACTCTTTCAGGAGTATTCAGATAATGGCCAACAATGTGGAGGGTGCACTTCTGCAGCATGTCCATGTTATCATCTGGGTGTACGAGACACATAAACTCAGGGTTCTCCAGAGTCTCTGGCGTCATTTAGCTCTCAGAAACTTGATTCTTTTTGTCAGCAACATACATGAATTTGTACGTACAACCCTCTTGTACAATGTTTGAATTGTCTTCAGATACAGTGAGATGCTGGGGATTATTCAAGATAAGATCTGAAAACGTATGTTCTTCCCCTTTCTCAATAGCTTTCCAAAATGTGGCAGTGAGGTTCTGTGTACAGGGCTTTTATAACTTTTTGCTCATTCTTTAGTTTTCCCTTTGCTCTGCATCCTTTGCAGGATGAGCTGTCACTTGTGATTTTGATCTTAGCCATTTTGACAGATGTAAGATGAAATCCCTATGTACTTTTGATTTAGATTTCCCTTATGGCCAAGGATGTTAAACATTTCTTTCAGTGTTTCTCAGTCATTTAAGATTCCTCTGTTAAAAATTTCTGTTTAGATATGTACCCTACTTTTATATGAATTATTTGGATCAGTTATATGTATTCCCTTGACCTCACTATATATTTTGAATATTAGCCCTCTTTCAGATGTGGAGTTGGTGAAAATCTTTTCTCTTTTTGTAGGTTTATATTATTTCCTTTTGATGGTGTGTCTTTTGCCTTACAGAACCCTTTAAGTCTCATGAGGTTCCATTTATTAATTGTTTGTATTATTGCCTGTATCATTAGTGTCCTGCTCAGCAAGTTATCTTCTGTGCCAATTCATTCAAGGCTAATCCCCACTTTGTTTTCTATTAGGTTAAGCATTTCTTAACATTGAAGTCTTTGATCTCCTTGGACTTGAGTTTTCTGCAAAGTGATAGGCATGTATCTTTTATATTATTCTACATAAAGACATACAGTTAGATCAGCACCATTTGTTGAAGATGCTCTTTTGTTCCAGTGTGTATTTCTGGTTTCTTTATAAAAAGAAATCAAGTATTAATAGGTGTTTGGATTGATGCCTAAGTCCTTGATTTGATTCCACTGATCAACCTTTCTGTTTTATGTCAATGCCTTGCATTTTTTTTTATTACTAAAGCTCTGTAGTGTGTCTAGAAATCAGGGATGGTGGAACCTCTGGAAGTTCTTTTATTGTGTAGGATCATCTTAGCTATTCTGATTTTGTGTTTTGTTTTTCCATATGAAGTTGAAAATTTTTCTTCCAAGGTTTGTGAAGAATTGTATAGGAATTTTGATGGGGAATTGCCTTGAATCATTCGATTGCCTTTGGTAAGGTAGACTTTTTTACCATGTTAATCCTGTTGCTCCATGAGCATGCTGTCTTCTCCAATTTCTTCTTTCAAAGTCTTGAGGTTATAGTCATACAAGTCTTTATTTTGCTTAGTTAGAGTTAACCCAAAATATTTTATATTATTTGTGGCTGTTGGGCAGGGTGTTATTTCCATGATTTCTTTTTCAGCCATTTGTCATTTGTATATAGGAGAGATACTATTTTATTTGAGTTAATCTTGTATCTAGGCACTGAAGATGTTCATCAGCTGTAGGCATTTTCTGGTAGAATTTTTGGAGTTGCTTGTGTATATTAATTATCACATAATCTGTGAATAGAAATACTTTGACTTCTTCATTTCCAATTTGTATCCCTTTGATCTCCTTTAGTTATCATATTGCTCTAGCTAGAACTTTAAGTACTATATTGCATAGGTACAGAGAGAGTGGAAAACATTTTCTTGTTTCTGGTCTTGGGTAACTTGCTTTCAGTATTTTTCCATTTTATTTTAAATTGGCTATTGGATGTTATAAATTAACTTTATTGTGTTTAGGTATGTCCCTTTTATCCATAATCTCTCTAACACTTTTACTATGAAGGGGTGTTGGATTTTATTAAAGGCTTTTTCTTCATCTAATGAATGATCCACATTTTTTTCTCTCAATTGGTTTATATGGTGGATTACATGGACAGATTTTCATATGTTGAACCATCCTGAATCTCTGGGATGAAGCCTACTTTCTCATGATTGGTGATTTTTCCTTGATGAGAATGAAGTATCCTTCTCTATTTTTTTGATTAATTTTGTTTGGAAGTCTATTTTATTAGACATTAAAATAGCTACACCAACTTCCTTCTTGAGTTCATTTGCTTGGAAAATCATTCCCCAACAATTTCCTCTGATATGTCTACTTTTGAAGTTGAGGTGTGTTTCTTGTATGCAGCAGAAGTATAGATACTGTTTTCACATCCATTCTGTTAGCATATGTTTTATTATGGGGAAATTGAGTCCATTAAAATTGAAGGATATTAATGAAAAATGCTTGCTAATTACTGTTATTTTATTTTTGTTTTTGCTGTTGCTAGTAGTGTGTGTGTACGTGTGTGTGTGTATGTTTTTCTTCTTTTTGTTTTGCTGGTGTAAGATTATTTATTGCCTCTATTTTTATTGGTGATGTGTGTACTTTACTTCTTTAGGTTTTATTTTTCTCTTCTAGTACCTTTTTAGGATTTTATTTGTATATTTGTTATTGTGTAAATTTTACTCTGTCATGGAATATATTGTTTTCTTCATTTATGGTGACTGAAAGTTTTGCTGGGAATAGTAGTCTGGGATGGCATCTGTGGTCTCTTAGAGTTTACAGGATATCTGTGGAAGCCTTTCTGGTTTTTAAAGTCTCCATTGAGAAGTAGGGTGTAGTTATAATAGGTCTGCTTTTATATGTTACATTGCCACTTTTAGTATTCTTTCAGTGTTATGCATGTGTAGTGTTCTGATTTATTATTTGCCATGTGACAAGGAGATGTTCCTTTCTGGCCCCATTTATTTGGTGTACTGTATGATTTTATAGTCATGTCTTTCTTTAGGTTAGAAAATTTTTCTTTTGAAATATTTTAAAAATATTTTCTGGGCCTTTGAATTGCCATTCTCCTTCTATTCATATCACTCTTAGATTTGGTCCTTTTATGGTATCCCAGGTTTCCTGGATTTTTTTGTGTGAGAATTGTTTTAGATTTAACATTTTCTTTGACCAATGACTTCTATCATATCTTCATCATCTGTGATTTCTTCTTCCAACTTGTATTCTGTTTGTAATGTTTGAAAATTCCTGTTTTCTTACCTAGATTTTCCATTTCCAGAATTCCCCAAGTTTCTGTTTTCTTTATTGATTCTATTTTTATTTTAAGGTCTTGAAAAGTTTTATTCATTCTTTTCAATTTTATTGATTTTCATTCTAGTGTTTTCTTTTTTTCCCTTCTATTTCTTTAAGGATTTTATTCTCTTCTTTAAGGATCTCTATTATCTTCATAAAGTTGATCTTAAAGGCCAGATTCTTGTGCTTTAGTCTTGTGGAATAGTCAAGGCTTATTGTAGTAAAATACCTGGGATTTGGGGGTGAATTATTACCCTGCCTGTTTTTGATTGTCTTCTCACATTGGTGTCTAGGTGTCTGGGTTTGGGGTAACTATAGGTCTGAGTTTGTCTTTGTTGGATGGGTATTTTGTTCCTTCATTTCTGATTCTTCTTTGGTCTTTTTGTTTTTATGGCCTGTAGTTAGGGCAGTAGGTGTGAACTCTCGACAAGAAAAATGTCTCTGTATGAATCAGGATTTATGGAGGTGGCGAGGGATCTAAGGATGAAATGGTTTTCTGAAGGGAAGGGTACTTTTGCTTCTTTTGTGGCAATGAATAAAAGGAAAGCTTTGAGTTTGAGAGGGTATAGAGAGCAAGAATAGGTTTGGTAGCAGAAGTAAGAGATGTTTCCTCTAAAGTAAGAAAATGTCTGGGTTAACACAAGTATCTGAAGTGGAACATTTGAAAGGAAAATTTGTAAAGAGCAGTTTCAGAGTGTGAAAGAACAGAGGGGAAAGTTTGTTCTGCTAAATGTGTAGTGAGCACTACCACCTTGTCCTGAATATCAGTGTAATTGGATATTAGCATATATATTTTAATCAACGAAAATAAGACAACTCCTATTTGGAAATTTAAAATATAAAATAAATTATAATTTGGGACTATATTAAAAATACTATTTAATACATATTAAAATAGTACCTTATATAAAATTCAATGCTAAATATTGATGTGCATCTCAATGCCTATCCTTTTAGTCCAAGAATCTTATAGATTCCTTGAAAGGTACTTATACTTGGATAATTAAATTTAAAGGATTAATTTTTTCTTATATACGCATATAGATCTGTATACTTTTAAGGTCAATGATACATTGATAATTTATAATTTTATCTTGGACTGCAGTTTAACCAAATAAGATGATTAGGCATCTTTTCCAAATTGTCTTGACTGCTTGATTTAAATAAACTGCTTCATCACTGGAATCTGCCTGCCATAACTTCCTCTCAAATTTGATCTGTTGTTTTCCAATTAGCAAAGCCCTGCAGCTTCACTACAGAATGGCTATGTAATACATCTTGGGCCTTAACAAGGTACTTTTTGATGTATTTCAATTATGATGAAGAAAGCAGTATCTTAATTAAGGAAACATTCCATTTTGAGGCTGTTTAAAGTGCAATTAAAGTTTATGGTTGAAAGACTCCTGTTAAGATGGGTGTCCCCTCTGTAGTTAGTAGAAGTGATGTGGGAAGCTTAAGCTAGGGCCTTGAGAAACAACTCAGATAGATGCAGAAGGCTAGTGCAGCTGAAGATTGCTAGGAGGCCAATTACACCACAGTTGGTATTTAAGCATAGTTTCATCAGCAATATTGAAATGTATTTAAATATGTATAAAGATATATCTCTGTATAAAATTATATATAAAGATATGTGTGTATATATAAATTATATACATATATATATTAAAAAGATTTGGGAAAAAGAAAATTTCCTTTGAAATTAAGGGAATTTAAATAGCAGAATTTGGTTGACAAAAGTTCACTGATTTGGCAACCATGTCAGTGTGCAGAACAGAAAATTAATCCTACATTAATTTGTATGCTACATTAAGTTGTATGCTGAACTCTAAAGATTTAAAAATTAGTTGATATCTTTGTTTAGCCCTGGCTTTTCTGGACCTCACTCTGTAGACCAGGCCAGCCTTTGCAGAGAAATCCTGTCTCAAAACACCAAAACACAAAAGAATTAATATGATTTTTTTGAGACCTAAAACAAAGAGACAAGGTATTCCACCAGAGTTAATTTTATCAAATGTTTCCAAATGGTAGGGTGCAATACAGTTATGGATCACCGAGTTCCCCCATTTTCCTTCTGTAAAGATTTGTTTGAATGTTAGAAAGGAAACTAACAATTAGATATGATCTAATTTCTGAACTAACAAATCGTATCATACATTACCATGTAGTTGTCACACTAAAGAAAAACTGCTAGGATACAAATATCATATTGACAGTCTTAAAGTTGATATGCTTCACACTCATTCTATGTCTAGAGGGTTGCAGCTTGTTGTCTGAGGCTCTTCGTTTGTTTCCTGGTTGCTGAGACCAGACTTAATTACACAGAAACTGTATTATTACAACACTGCTTGGCTTATTAGCTCATGCTTCTTATTGGCTACCTCTTATATCTTAAAATAACTCATGTCTATTAATCTGTGTAATACCATGTGGTTGTGGCCTACTGCCATGTTTCCATACAGCGTCTAGCATCTGTCTCCTGTGGAGGTTGATGGAGGAAGGTCATTGGCTAATAAAGAAATTGCCTTGGCCCATTTGATAGGCCAGCCCTTAGGTGGGTGGAGTAAACAAAACAGAATGCTGGGAAGAAGGGAAGTGAGCTCAGATGTGATGCCGCTCTTCTCCAGGGCAGACGCAATGAAGCTCCAACCCAGGATGGACGTAGGCTAGAATTTTCCCAGTAAGCACACCTTGGGGTGCTACACACATAAATAGAAATGGGAAATCAAGATGTAAGAATTAGCCAGTAAGAAGCTAGAGCAGATGGGCCAGGCAGTGTTTAAATGAATACAATTTATGTGTCGTTATTTTGGGGCATAAGCTAGCCAAGCGGCCGGGAGCTGGGTGGCAGGAACATGACCCCTAGCTCCTTTAACAGGAGGTTACATGATTTATCCCTGACCCCACCTATTTCGCTATATCTCTTCCAGCCTGACTATATTCTGCCATGCTATAGGCCAAAGCAGATTCTTTTATTAACCAGTGGTTGTCAAACATATTCGTAGCATGCAGAGGGGAATCCCACATCATCTCCTTTTTTCTGTGTAAATAAAAGGGAAGGTTCTAATTTTAACATAGGAAGATTACATACAACAAAACAATTATCAACCAAGAATTACAGTTATAATATTTAGCCCATTTACATTTGGCAAATTAAGGAAAATACTCTATCATTTATTCTATTTTTGTGAGTCTAAAATTTTATATCTAACATCTTTTATAATTGTAACTACCTTTCTTCAACTCCATCAAAGACTTCAGAAGGATATAATATTACCTAAATAAATAGGAAGTGCATTGTAAGCAACTTCCAAAACATTAGAATTTACATAGATATCTTGCTGTCTGGACAGTCACCAAAAGTTTTTTGTATCATTGGAGCATCCATCTTTTCAGCCTACAGGCCCATAGTATGTGGTAAACTTTACCATGAAGCAGGAAATTTGAAGGACAGTTCCACCTATATTGGTAGTTTGTCAGTCAGTCTCTGCTGTGTCCTGCAGAATGTCTGGTAGACTCTTTCTTGAAGCAGGAACCCTAAAGGACTGTCTCATCATTAGGCAAGTCATTTTTCTATGAGTCCTCCATGTCCAGTTCATGGAAGATACTATCAACTTGCCCAGGAAAGAGCAGTTTCTTAACCAAAAGGCTAAAAAACTCCATAAGGATCATCTTTGATGTCCATCATTCTCTTGAAGTACATTGGTGCTGCTAGGAAAAGATGTGTCTCATTGTCATGAAAAGTCCTAAACACTTAAAACATTTTAAATGTCATATTCTGTTAGGCTTTGAAAGATTTGAAGCTCTATCTAACTGAAATAGATCTCTATATATCTAGAAAGCCTAGCTAACATGAGTACAAGCTTAACTATTATAGATGGTTATCTATTAACATCAATTTCTTAATTATACATTATATTTTTGAATGAATTGCACAAACACAACACCTTAATCAAGAGCAAAAATATACCTATAACAAAATTGACCTGAAATTTGTATCAATAAACCAAGATCCATTCCAGTGCAAAGTATTCATCTCTATAGCAAATGCCCCTTTAAATGTAAACATTTATAAACAATACTTGGGTATTTTGGAATAGTTTTCTCCAAACTGCCTCCTGATTTTTGTATGGTGAAGTAGTTTTGGGGTTCCTGGAGATCTTTCAGGGGGTCTTGTTCCTTGAATGACGTTAGTCTGGAAAGAATTCACAGGTTCTCATCCTCTGTGGAAATAAAAGCAGACCCTCTTTTCCAAAGTAACATATCCTTAGACCCAAATTTTAAAGTCAAGACATGTTTAAAATACATATGTTGGTTTAGTTTAGCAACCTGTGCAATGAAATATCTCTCTGTACTTAGCTCTTTTTCTGTCAAAAACAACACAGTAATATACATAATCCATACTCTCTTTGTATATTTCATCTTTACATTTTTCTTTACTTCATTAATCTAGGACTGTCTGTACTCTGTCTCTTTAAAGACTTTGTTTAATTTTTTAAAACCATTTACTTCCTTTTATTGACTCTCTATATTCTTTCTTCTCTCTCCAAAGCCTAAGTATATTTATCCAACACTGTGACCCATTCAGAGGTCTTTTTTTTTATCTGAATCTGTCTTTATTGTTTATCTATAATAATTTTCTGACTAGGAACACTTTTATCTTTTAAACTGGTAAACAGGCATGGTTAGGCCAAATTCCGTGGTTCTGCATGTTAGTTCTACTCAGTCCAACATTGGAGAGGCATGTTTATTGCCTGTAAGAGCCATTCTCTCCATCCCAGATCTAGGCTCAGGTCGTAGTGGGTTTGTGTTGCTATTAAACTACTGTAGTACTCTGATCATAAACCCCATTTAAGTGCTTGGCCTCTTAAAAGAGTCTGAACTGTTTGTTCAACTAGCATGAACCAAGAAGCTGCCATTTCTTATGCTGAGTCAGTGAGCCTTCTGTAAAAGGAACTGCATGCTCATGCTTACCACCAGCAAGCAGAGCCCATCTGAAAAAATATTAGGCTAAACTTTGTTTTTTTGTGTGTGTCTAGAATCCTTTTCCAAGCTCTGTAAGGTTTTGTGTAGATTTAGTTGGCACACATTTGTGTGCCAATCTGTAGACTGAGGCTGTTCGCTCGTTCCCATCCACCCAGACCTGAAATAATTACACAGAAACTATGTTAATTGGAACACTGCTTGATCAATGACTCCAGTGTACTCTTAGCTAGCTCTTACATCTTAAGTTAACCCATTTCTGTTAATCTGTGTATCACCACATGGTTGTGGCCTGCTGGTATGGTTGTATCTAGCATCTGTCTCCTATGGTAGATACAATACTTCTCCCTGATTTGGCACACTCTCTTGCTATATCCCTCTAGCCTGACTATATTCTGTCCTGCTATAGGCTGAAGCATATTCTTTTATCAACCAATCATTGAAAAATGTATTCATATCATATAGAGAGGAAATCCACACCAGTAGCTCATATATTTTTTTCTTTACTTCCTCCTTCTTTCTCTGTCTCCTTCCTTCTTTATCTTTTTATTTCTTAGATATAAAAATTTGATATGGCCTTGGATTTTAGCCACTTTAAACTCTATTACAATTACTATCATTATGAAAAATTACTTGCTCCCTAAGGTTTATATAACAGGCTATTAAGAAAGAAAGATACAAAAAAGTCATTTTACATTGGTATTAGTTTGACTGAGCTCAAGGCTAATCTCTGTTTGAACATTTTTTAAAAAGTTACATTTTGACCTTTGAGTTTGAGGTTTTTTTTCACAGAAATTCAACTAATAATGTAGTGTAAAGTATTTTAATACGAAATAACTCAGTGAGTAAAATTCAATGAATTTTGGAGAATGATTGATTGTTTTGTTTTAGAAACATGATCATCATTGACTCGGGCAGTCAGCTATGTCAGTTGAATACAAAAATTGATTACCTCATCTCATTAGGTATACATAGGAAATTTGAGAATTATATACATTAGATACCACTACTAATTATATTTCAGTACTAATAGATTTTTTTATATTTAATGCATGTCTCAGCTACTATAAATCATATAAGTTATTTTATTCTAATTTATATCATTATATAAAATTAATTAAAATAGATATCCCCATGCACATATATATTTATATGACTTATAATACAGGAATTAAGTATGACTTTTGCAACTATATCAATAATTAGATTGGAAACAAAGCCAAGAGCTATTGATAATACTTTGGGTAAAATTTTCTTATTGTGACAAGATTTTTCTGTTTTACTAGTTGAATTAGACCTATTCATGTTATTGTAGCTAATACTTGCCATACAAATTTTTCAGTTTTTAGAATTTATAATTTAAAATCTAAATATTAATGCTTACCATATCATTAAGTACCTATTCAGCAAATGAAATTCTGTGAGGTATCATTAGATATAATTCAAGTTATGTCATATAATAAAAGGATTAGAGAATGAAACAAATAATATTATGGATATGTGGTATACATGTAGTAGGTTCGCACAAATACATTCCCTTTTTTGTCAACTGTTGATTTCATTGGTTAAGCAATAAAGAAACTGCTTGGCCCTCATAGGTTAAAACATAGGTGGGAGGAGTAAACAGAACAGAATGCTGGGAGGAAGAGGAAGTGAACTCAGACTTGACAGCTCTGCTCTCTAGAGCAGAGACGCCATGTTCCCGGCTCCTGGGAAGATGCACATGATGAAGCTCCGACCCAGGATGGACATAGGCTAGAATCTTCCTGGTAAGACCAGTGTCACACAGATGATTAGAAATGGGCTAAATTAATATGTGAGAATTAGCCTAGAAGAGGCTAGATAGAAATGGGCCAGGCAGTGTTTAAATGAATACAGTTTGTGTGTTGTTATTTCGGGCATAAGTTAGCAGGCTGCCTGGGTGCTGGGGATGCAGCCCCGACACTCCTATTACAACAGTCAACCAAGAGTCTAAAACTTTCAGAACTCTAACAGTATAAGCATAGGAGAGCCCTCTGATTTCTGATATTGTCATTTGATAGAACAGACATTTTGGGGAAACTGCTCATTCAAAGCTATTTTGTGACAAATGTACAATGTTTGTGATAAATATACAAGATGAAGGTAGCCAACTTACTTACCCAAAACTAAAGCTGTTTGAAACAGCCCCAACACACCACAACTACACATTATGAATTACTCTGGTGATTGGTGTATATTGGCGGTAGGTGTGTACTGGTGATAGGTTTGTATTGTTGGTGGGTGTGTACCAGTGGTGAGTGTGTATCTGTGGTGTGTGTGTATCAATGGTAGCTGTGTACTGATGGTGGGTGTGCATCACAGAGACAGATCATTTAACTGAAAGAAACAGCCCAACACACCAGCACCTCAATAATGATGGGTATTTGTGATAGAGAAGAGAGTTAACTAGACTTTCCATTGGTCAATGTTGCAACAAGTTTTATGGCACAATGATTTTACAAATGGTTGTTACTGTTGTTACAGAACAAGTTGTAACTCAGTGTTGCGTAATTACGTTTCTGTATAAAAATACTTGGAGATGTATATATTCTTCAACTACAAGAATTTCAAATGGTTTTCATGGGCAGTCCTTACTCAACTGAAGTAAAATGCAGCATATATTAATAAGGAATTATGTGAAAATTATGAACTATATTAACATTTTTGTAAATTGATATTTGTGTCAAATGAAAGTTGTTTTAAAAAACATTTGGAAGAGAAAATGATGTGGAAATAGGAGAAAGAAATTACCAATGACAAAAAGCCTAATTAAATCTTATCTGAAGTATCATATATGGAAGTACTTTTTACATGAATAAAGTTGCTATCTTGTAAACTTTAAAATACTTGAGGTAAATAAATACAGTATAGAGCTGCTTGTAATGGAATAAAATTATAGGTAGGTAATCTAATAATTAAACATGCTTGATGTTCATGAAGACCAAAATATTTTTATAATTTTTATATGTATCATCACATTTTTAAATAAAAAATATTGGGCATAGGTTGTTCTAAGTTTAAACCCAATTTCAATTTTACAGAAATCCAGCACTTTAATAAAACCTGAAATATTTATAACACTCTAGCTATGACTTCTAAGATAGTGAATAGATAGCAAGAAATTAAATATCCTTGTCTTGCCTATGATTTTAGTGAAATTGCTTTGAGTTTCTCTGTTTAAGCTTTAGATAACTTATAAGCTATCTGAATATTACATTTCCCAATTTCTTCTCTGTTTTTTATGAATGCTACTAAATTTATAATTCATTGGCATCAAGTAGTGTTACAAATTATAGCTAAAGTAGAAAATTTGTGGTTTTTTTTCTGGGCAAATTATATTAAGCAATATACCTTAATTCCTTTGTGGATGTTGTCAAAATAAGTTCTGTTTAAAAGTTCTCTCCTGCAACTCCCAGTTCTTCACTTCTCTAGTTCACAGACGTTATCTGAACTATTAATTCAGTAGCTTACGCTTCATGACAAAACATCAAACTTTGTCACCAAAGAATATCTGCTGAGAATTCATCTATTTTTTTCTTTAAATATCAATGCTTTGGCTCAACCCATGATCAATCAAACTGAAATTAATGGGTTTAGTCCTAGGCATAAATATTTCTTTAAAACTCATTGCCGTTCTTTCTCACTTTTAAGCAATTTTGAAAGTAGCAGCTCTATAATATGGCCAGGAATGAGACGTTTTTGGAATATGATGATATTGGCAGTAGAATATATGCACACATCTATGGTGTATCCAGAAGAATTTTAAAGCAATGCGACAATTTGGATCCTGGCTTAATTTTGAACATAGACTGACAGCCTGGCAATCATAATGAATTATAGTAACTTGCATGGAAGCATTGTGATAATGTGGCAATTAACCAGGCAAATCATTACATCCATTTTTACTCACAACTGAACGGAGCATTTGAATGCAGTTTCCAGGGGTGAATAATGGATCTGCCAGCCCATTTGACTCATACACCATGTGAGTTAATCAATTTTTTCCTATCAGTAGCTTTGAGATGAAATAAGCTTCAGATGATTAAAAATAGAAATTGTTTACTTTTCATGATACTTATTTATTTTATGTGACCATGTGTATGTGGTAGGCACGTGGGTGTAGGTTAGAAGACTAGTTGGAAAAAATCACCTCTTTCTTTCTGCAGTGTGATTCCTGAGGGATAGATTCAGGTCAGCTGACTGAGTCAGCCACTATTCCCTACTGAGCTTCCTCGGCAGTCTCTATAACTTATCTCCTAAGAGTTGAAACTTATTTTTTGAAGTCAATTTGTAACAAATGACATTTTTTTCTCTCTTTCAGAAAAATCCTAACTCCCAAACAATGAATACCAATAATAACTACTTTGTATTGATTATGTGCCAGGTGTTGAACGATGTGTGTAATTTTATCATCAGGAATTATATGAGGAGTGGGTAAAATTAGGAAAAACCAAATGTGTTTTCTGAGTATTCACATCTACCATGTGAATACTACAGACACAATGTATAGTCAATTAATCTGCCTCCGACGTTTATTCCTTCACCTCTGCACTCATGGTTTAGAGAGCGATGGTTACTGTTAACTAGCTAATGTTCCAATCCATACTCAGACTCTTCACTGTTTTAAAATATAATTCTTTTCATAAAAACAAAAAGAATGTAGACTGCCATTGTATATACAATGCAAATATGCATATGCCAAATATACAGGATGCATGTGAATATTATTTATATTACATATAAATAGATTTTAAGTTATTTCAACATTTAAGCTGGATGTTTAACATCATATATAAAGATATGCAGTTTTACTCTCTGTACGTTATTATTATTATTTTAAATACACAAATGCTTGTTAAAAATAAGATAAATCTTTGTGTATTGCTTGGCTAACTATATAAACCAATTTTATTTCATTTATTTAACCTTCTGTGCTCACAACTACTTGTTTTGTTTATTCCTAGATTCCTCACAGCAAATCACTTATGTCCATATTCCTAAATCTCAAGAATTTCTCAACATATTCAAATCATCAAACAAAAATAACAACTTGGATTATCTTTAGGTTTTTGTATCTATGTCTTTTCAAATTCACAGTTTTCTACACAGCATAATTTTTTAAATAAAGAAAACATATTTTGCTATTTTTGTTAAATAAGGAATAGATTTTCCCACATAGCCTCCTATATATTGTAATTTTAGATTTTGATAGGCTATTCTTTCTTTGTTTTCTTCTTTAAATTGTTTTTATTGAGCTATACTATCCATTTCCTTTCCTCCTTCCTTCTCTCCCATCCACCCTCTCCAGTGACCTCTATGTACCCAAATTACTCAGAAGATCCTTTCTTTTTCACCTTCCTATGTAGATCCTTATAGATATGTCTTAGGATCCTCTTTGTTGTCTAGTTTCTCTGGGGTAATGACTTGTGGTCTTGTTTTCCTTTGCTTTATATGTAAAAGCCACTTCTGGATGATTACATAGTATATTTGTCTTTCTGGGTGTGAGTTACCTCAATCAATATGTTTCCTTCTAGATCCATCCATTTAAACATTAAAAGGATGATATATTTTAGAAAGCTGTCCTTTCTTCAGTTGTCCTCATAAGGAAATATATATTTAATTTTTAAGTGCATTTAGAAACTCTTGGTGAACATCACCTAAAGGCAAGCACTAAGAAGTTCCAGATAACTACCTTGTCTTTTCTTCATTTACCTTCCTAGAGCAAAATGCATAGCACGTCCTTATTAGAGTGTTGACACATGTAAAAAAATTCAGTGATAAAAAAATTTAAATAAAGAAGGCTTCTTCAACAAATACGGCTGGCTTAAATGGATGTTAACATGTGAAAGAATGCAAATAGATCCATATCTATCCCCATGCACAAGAGTAAGTACGAATGGATCAGAGATCTCAACATAAAACCAGCTACACTGAACCTCACTGAAAAATAAAAGTGAGAAGCAGCCTTGAAAGCAGGTGCACAGGAGACCACTTGCTAAATATAATACCCATAGCACAGACGCTGAGAATAAATGGGACCTGCTGAAATTGAGAAGTTTCTGTAAAGCAAAAGACAGAGTCAACAAGACAAAGAGGAGCCTACTGAATGGGAAAAGATCTTTAGCAACCCTACATCGGACAGAGGACTGATCTCCAAAATATATAAAAGACTTAAGAAACTAGACATCAATTACCAAATAATCCCATAAAAATGGGGTACAAAACTAAACAGAGAATTCTCAACAGAAGGATGGCAAATGACTGAAAGACACTTAAGGATTGGCCCAGCATCCTTAGCCACCAGGGATATGTAAATCAAAATAACTCTGAGATACCATTTTAGACCAGTCATAATGACTAAGATCCAAAACACCAATGACAGTTCATGCTGGAGAGGATGCAAAGTAAGAGGAGCACTCCTCCATTGCTGGTGGGAGTGGAAACTTATTCAGCCACTTTAGAAATCTGTATGATGGTTTCTTAGAAAATTGGAAATCAGTTTACTTCAGTACCCAGTAATATCACTCTTACGTTACAGGGCTTTAGAGAAATTTCAGGTAACTGGTATATAGGTAAGAATAACAAATAATTGCCACAATTTCTTTAACTATTTTGCTTATTTTTCAATTTTAAGGTGTTGATATTTAAATCAAGAAAAGCAAATATACTCAAAATCAAGTCTGAAATACAAAACAGGCAACAGATCCTCTTTATATTCTTATCTCTTTTGTTTAAATTCACTTTGCTATTGGAGGAAGCAAAGAATACTATCCAAAATTATTTAAATTAAAAAAATATTATTTTAAATGATAATAAAAAAGCCTGGACTTAACATTATGAGACAAGGAACATCCAAATACACCATTGAATTTATTTTGTGTTGGTCAAATACTGCTGAGCATGGGTCTTACCACAGCAAGGCCTGTGTGGATGTCCAGAGACAGGCCAGCCACCTGAGTCTGTCACGGTCTCTGAGGGCCATGCTGGAGCTGGGTCCATACAGTTTTGAGTGTCCTGTACTGTTTCATGTCACCCCATGCCATGGTGACATTGAATGCTTTAGCTGAGGGTCATGTTTGGGTTTGTAGCTCTACTGTAGCCAGCTTTTTTGTTGGTGTTTGAGTTTCCAGTTATCCCTTAAAGCCATGTGGACTCCTGAGGTCTGGGGTCATGTTAGTGTCCGAGGGCCATGCACTGCCCTCTGGGGCAGTGGTGACATCCAGATCTGGCTGCTGCTCAGAATTATGTCTGGGTCTGCGTGGCTGTGTTCTGTGTTGAAGTCTGAGGTACTTGTTGGCACCAAAGGTCACACAGAAACCTGGTGTTGGGTTGTGGCTTTGTTGGTGTCCGGGATCCATGCTCCTGCCAGAGCCGTACTGATCTGAGCACCGGTCCTACAAGCTGGAGCCAGAATTTTTGTCTGGGCCAAGTTGCTGCCAAGGGCTATGTTAGGGTCTGTGGTTGTAGCTGGGGTTTGTCTTGATGTCTAGGGCCCATGTTTCTTCAGGGAACCATGTGTGATGAAATCAGAGTGCAATGCTGAGCCAGTCCCTCTGATCAAATATATTTTCATGAAGAAACTTTTTTTTTCAATAAATAAAAAGAACTTCATTATTCAAAAAAGTTATATCAAATACTATTGCTAAATTATGTACAGTGCAGCTTTTGCTTGCAAAAATTAAAGGTAGATTATTTAATTTTGAATTTGACTGTGGAAGAGCTATTTGGAATTATAAGCAATATTTAGCAAATCAAAATTATTTAATTAGAAACAGGTTTGAAAAAATGTGCAGAAACCTAAAGCATTATTGTGTTTAGGTTGTAGAAATTAGAGACTAGTTTATATCACAGTTCTCAGCTCCGTAATTTTCTCCAGCCTCTTTGCTGTGATCAATAAGGACAGTGAGCATGAATAATGCTTTGTGTTACTTTATCGAAGTAGAATGTCCTAGCATCTGACTGTGATTTGTTCATGCACACATGTTCTCTTTAGGATATTATTAGGTGCAGGACTAAAGTAAAGAGGTTTTTTTGTTTGTTTGTTTGTTTGTTTGTTTGTTTTTTTTGAGGGCACAATCAGAGGAAACATCCTAAAGAAATGCTTTCAGGATACCATGGCCTCCAAGAAACCTGTGGAGTAGCAATTCACATGCCACAAAGAAAAATGGAAAATGACACAAAACACGGAAGATATTAAAATATCATATAAACAAGATATTTGTTTTTCCAACAAAGAATCTGAACCCTACAGAAACTGAAGCAAACTGTCTAATATGAGCCAGCAAGGAGAGCCAGAAAGTGAATCTCAAGGCACAATAAATACAATATATAAATATATTTATATATAATATGATGAAATGTAATTAGTTCTAAAGCTTATGTTCTGACAATTCATCTAATTTTTATGTGTTAACTAACTGAATTGCAAACAGCTTCAAAACAGTGTCATATGTAACAAAATTCAGTTAGGATATCTAAATAAAAAAATTCAAACCTATTATACATTAATTATTCTAATTATTATCACCATGGCATGGTGAGAATGTACTTTTTCTTGCTGCAAGCTCATATAATAATTTTTTAAAATATAAGAAAAATAGTTTAAAATCTGATTAGATTAAAAAAATGAAGTTTAGACTATCTTCACTACATATTAGTATATGTCCTGAAGACATTTGCAAACTCTATATAAAGCTTATTAATTTATCTTTGAACTATTTAGTATCTCGGGATATATAAGTGTAGGTGGAGACCCTGCTTTGCTTTCTGGCTGTGCAGACCCAATTCATCATACAGAAACTGTATGAATTACAACAATGTTAGGCCAATGACTCAGGCATATGCCTAGCTAGCTCTAAGGAGAAATTAACTCATTTTTATTTATCTATGTATCACCACTAGGCTGTGGCCTACCAGTAAGGTTTGAAGCATCTTTCTCCTTTGGCAGCTACATGGCATCTCTTTGACTCTGCCTGCTCTCTCTCATCTTTGTTCAGATTTCCCACCTGGTTATATTCTGCCCTGCCATAGGCCACAGCAGCTCCTTTATTAACCAATGGCAAGAAAACATATTCACAGCATACAGAGGGGAATCCCAATCCTATAGGATAAAAATGAATAATATTAACCTGTATTCATAATATGAAATAACTCATATTTGCAGGATACTGTATGTATTTGAAGTTTATTTTTATTTTGCAAAATTATTAATGAAAATAAAAATAACTTTAGTGTTCATATATAAAAAGTTTAGAATTATTTTTTCTTTTATTTTTAACTGTTTTCATCATGAAACATTTACAGTTTCTGCTTGATAGTGTGACATATATTATATTAGTGGGATAATATATCATTTTAACATTTAAAATTAGAAATAGAATATAAATTCTAGGGAAGTTTGTACAAATAAAAAGCATTTCAACTCTCAGAACAAGAAAGGATTTACCTAAAAGTCAATTTCTAAAATGTCTTCAAGAAACAGCTGGGGTTGTGGTGTTGCAATAAACTCATGGGATGCGTAAGAGGACTTATATATGAAAAGAAAAACATAGCTAAAGGCACTAATCATTTGAGGAAAAGAATAAAAACACCACTGAAGGTCAACATTTACCTGTCAGCTGTCTTTCTAGGTCTTCTTTGGTGAAAATGTTTACTAAACTTAGCATTCTGTAATCACCTCCATTACTTATCCTAGGGCAATGAAAATAGAATGTTCAGTTTTTAAAGCTTCACTTTCTCATTGAAAGTAATAATAGTAATACATTGTCAAGCTTGAATTATGATCTCCTCCCCCAAATAAAAGCAATCATCAACCTTTAGAGAGAATGGATCTTACCTAATCTTCAGTAACAAAGCATTCCAAGGAAGTTCACATCACTTAGTTTTAAAAGCCGAGACACCTTCAAGGCAAAATGGCTCTTACTACTCCCTGGAAAGCCTCAATTCTAGACCTCATCTATTTGATATAATCTTCTGGGGTCCGGAGATTTAGAGTGTACTATGGAACTGTTGTTTTTCTTGGCCTAGAAAATTGGCTAAATAGACAACATGTTCAGGTGTCAGTAATGAAGAGAGATTGGATTTTTAAAAGAGATAAACTGGTTTCTGAGGAAAAGTAATGGTTCTATCCTCAGAGATGGAGGTGGCTGATATTGTTCTTGTCAGTGGAATAACTGAAGTAAATTTTTAGAACTAGGTTTTCTAGGGAGCTCCATCACTAGGAATTTACAAGCTGACTGCGTGCTTCAGAGTGTTTATCCCCCTTTGCATGTAAGGTAGATAGTTTATCTTTAATGAGACAGTTGAAAAAGAGTCTTTAAACTTCCTATATATCTTTAATATTTTCAAATATTGCATTCCTATATAAAAGTCGAGGTATACATATTCACATATACTTATATCTCTGTGTGTGTTTGTTTGTGTTGCATCAAAAACCACCCATTTGCTGCATATTTCAAAAATAAAATGTTACATGTTATAATATATGTACGCATTAACTTATGTTTATAAAAAAGGGATCCTTTTGCTATTGTTACATTTTTAGAATGGCAGCTATAACTTCTATATATGGAAGCAAATTCAATTGTTTTTAATATTAAATTTCAATTTTATAGTAAAGGCATATCCCTTGTTGTCCATTATGCCTTACAAAGAGGTCAGTCTCAAGAAGAATAATTTATGCTGTATAATTTACTACTTAAGATAAAACATTTGTCTATCTGCTCAGATGTGGCTCACACAAAATGACTCACCAGGTGAGATCTATTACTTGCAATCTAATATGGAGATTGTATATTTTAGATTTAGACGTAATCTCCATATTAGGAACATGCTTGAATCTTCTTTCAGTACATTGCAATATAGTCCCTGTTTGTTCATTTTTTGATATGTCCTAGAAACTATCCATGTTACCAATCTTTCAAACACTGTTTTGAATGGAAGTAATTTATTAATTCAGGTACTTTTTGGCAAATATTTGGGTTGTCTATTTTTCAAATTTCTTTATCATATTTCTTAACAAGCATAGAAATAAATATTCATGAAAATTCTTAGTTATCTGAGAAGCTATTCAGTGATATAGTATTGTATATTAGCAATCTGGACAATTAGCAGATAATCATGTATAAGTCTGAGACAATTATTTAATTTTATCTTTTAAAATTATGATTGAAAATATGTATTCTAATTTTAAAATTTAATGAGTAGAAAACATGAACATATTTTACTGTTTGCATCTCTGTATTCACTAATTAGTAATTTCTTGTCTTTGCCTTTTCTTTTATTGAGTATTCATTTTTCTCTTGTTTTGCAAAAAATTCTAACTGGCTAAGGATAGCACCACTTGTTTAATTTTAGTTTTCATTTTTTTGATTCCATTTTTGTTGACTATTCTTGTTTTTATTATAAGTTCTTCTGTTCTGTTGGAAAATTCCTGTCACTTTATTTCCATGTTGCTATTATTATTGCCTAAAAAAGCTTTGGCATACAGGGCCATTCTTGCTCTGAGTCCCAACATAATTTATGTAGTGATAGTTTTGTTATTTAGTCTTTGAAAATGTATACATGTATGTAATACATTTTAACCATATCTACCTTCACTCCCTATCTCCAACTCCTCCAATCCCAAGCATATCTACCTACATATTCATAAATTAAAATATAATAACTTACTAAACTCAATTACTGTCCATTGCACATTATTCCCCCCCAAAAAAAACATCAAATGTCAGTATTTTCTCTCTTAGGTATGAAGCCCTTCTCACTGCATTCCAAAATTGTTTCTTTTATGTTCAATATTAGTTTTATAATTTTCAACATGTAGAATTTATTTACATCCTTTCTACCCCTCCACATCCAGTCCACCTCTTCCCTCATCCTCTCATTCTCTTTCAAATTCAAGACCTCTTCTTTAATTGTTTTTTTGCATATATACACATATTTACAAATGCCCAGTTTCTGTTCAGGGTGGGCCACATGTATATGTGTTTAAGGATGACCACTTCAGAGCAGATAACCTCTCAGGAGGCTGGTACTTTGAGAAAACTGATTCTCCCTCTTTCAACACCTCACGTAGTGGTGGGTTCCTGTAGGATTTCACCATCTGGATTGGCATCTCAATTAACATTTTCATTTTGCAAGTCTATTATTTTTTTGCCAAGCATAGACTTGAGATTTTATGACTACAGCTTCCATGTCCTATATGGAACTCACTATTTCTTGCATAAGATATCCTGGTCCTCAAGTAGGTAGAAGCCTTCCCATTAGCAGTGGGGAAGCATCCATCACTGGAAGTACAGAAACTACTCCCACTGAGATGATTTCTATTGTAAATGAGGCCAAATCCTGGTTGACTCATTTATGTACTCTAACATGTGTTGGTTTCTTAAATTGTGAAGAGAAGAATTGCACATGTCCTTGCAGAGGATAAAAGCTCCCTTGATCATCTCTCCACAGTATAAATCCTAAAAAAAGTGGTGTCTTTCCATGTAACTTCAAAGCCTCAAGAATGAAGATGGGGAGGGGCAATAGTATCTGTCAAAGGATAAGTGATGGGTGTTCCAACCCAGCTACCTGTAGTGAAGGCCTAGTGTTTCCCTTCCTGTTCTGTTAGCATATTAGAAAGGGAACATATGCTTAGGTGCTTTGGGGAGGGAACTCTGTTTCATTGAACATACCAATTCTAAAACTCAGTTCGCCTGGAAACACCCCCATTTTTTTAACCTGGGTACTCTGTCATAAAGGAAAAAACAATTATTGCCTAAAAAAGGCCAAAGATTTTTTATTTTTAAATTTTAGAAGTCAGTGAGGTTGTTTGGAGGCATTATAAGGCCTCTCATAGGAAGATTTTAATACAAATTTTTTACAGCAAAATTCATTCATCCTTCACACAAAAAGATAAACACAACTCATTTTTTTTGAGACAAAATTGAGTTATTAGTTCACCCTTATGAGGTTAATACTCCATTCACCTTCTTTAATTTCTTCTATTTGTATTTAAACATTTCATTCTAGAGACCACAGTGTTGTTAAATATATTCCTATGTATTTAATAATTTTTGTTCCATTATAGATGTTATTATTTCTTATGTATTTTTATTTTTTCTGACATATAAAATACACTTTTTGCATAAATACATTGTAATTATTATTATTTTCATGAATGATCCCATGTTTTTCTTTTAGAATGTTTTATTAGAGTGTCAACTTCAGTTGTTTATACATTGATGTCCTCTTCTGGGCTAAGCAACATTGGTTTTGCAGAGAGCTATTAGAGAGAGCAAGCTAGAATGCTAGAAAGAGGGGGAATGAAGGAAGGCTAGAAAGATATGAAGGGAAACTGGCAGAGAGGGAGAGAGTAACTTGGAAGTGATCTACTCTTAATTCGGTGTCTGTCTGCTGCTCTGTTCCATTATTCTGACCTATAGAGATGTAGGTAACTATTCCCCAAATAGTGCAGTGGGAGATGCAGCTCACTGGCTTCTTAAAGGCCACTTCTATCCCTGAGTAAATGTGCTAAGTTTTTATTTTATTTTAATTAACTTGCATTTATTCAGCAAACAAAATAAAGGACTTCATCATAACATACATATTCTCTGTGTCACCATAGGTCCATGTTCACATTCATTCTTCCACTGACCCCATTTTTCCAACAACTCAATTATACGTAATTTATTCCCAATACTGGAGGCTTGATTTAATGACAAGACATATCCAGCTTAGTTTCTGGTTCCCCCGTTATTTAAAGATTTTATTTAGATTACCTTCACATATGTATATATTTTAGGAAGCTTCTGCTGTATTCGGTTTAATACTACCCCTCAAATGGCACTTGATTTTAGCTGTTTCTCCTTGCTTATTCCCTCTCTCACAGTTCTACAATATTATGTATCAGTTAAGTGCCATTTTATCTAATACCAGAAAAATACCTTAACTTTTTTGGGGTCTTGTTCCCTGAATTAAATCACATTTGTAGATGCTTCACCGAACAATATTTTTCAAATATAACCCATATATAGCAATCATATTTAAAAATAATTTTTTTGTAGTTATGAACCATCTGTTCAATACTGATAAGAAGTTCAATAAAGGAGGCTGTAAAAATCAAAACTGTTAAATATTTGTTAATTATCTAACACATTTCTTAGCTTACTGGGTACATTTAACGATCCAATACATATTTCAAGGTATATGTGGAAATTGTGCATTTACATTTAAAAGCACATTTTAAGAAATCCTTCAGTTATGTTCTCCTAATCCAAATTTTTAAGCAAAACATTTATTGCACTGAGTCTGATCTTTCACTGTGAATACAATTTCTGTAAAAGTAAGACAGACAATTTCTATCTGAAAAAAATCTTAAAAGTACATTGTATATTAAAAATCACTGAAGCATTCTGGGCTAAGCTGTTCATAGACTAGTTTAACGTTTTCCAAAATTATCAGTAAATTTAAGAGTCATTCTAATTTTCTCAGCCATTATATTAAATTCCAGTAACTCCTGAAACAAATGTAACTGGTCAGTGAGGCATAAAATATCCAGGTCAAGCAGATCAGAACAAAAATGTTTTCTGATTCTTTGTGTCCGTACTTCACAGATGCCCTATTCCATGAGCAATACCTCTGTTTCACGTCTAACATTGCTTCTCATTGTCAGCTACATAAGCATGCTTTTAAGAGGTAAAAATAGCAAAGAAATAATGGAAGAACATAACTCAAAGGGTTAATGTGTGTCTATCTTTATTTATGGCTAGACACCAAATATGAGTGAGTACATCCCATGTTCCTCTTTTTGGGTCTGGCTTACCTCACTCATAATTCGCCATCCTAGAGAAGCTAAATAAGAAGGTGAACCCAAAGAAAAACATATAGGCATCCTCCTGAATATTAACCGTCATCAGGTGATGAAAGGAGACAGAGACAGAGACCCACATTGGAGCACCGGACAGAAATCTCAAGGTCCAAATCAGGAGCAGAAGGAGAGAGAGCACAAGCAAGGAACTCAGGACCGCGAGGGGTATACCCACATTCTGAGACAATGGGGATGTTCTATCGGGAACTCACCAAGGCCAGCTGGCCTGGGTCTGAAAAAGCATGGGATAAAACCGGACTCTCTGAACATAGCGGACAATGAGGACTACTGAGAACTCAAGAACAATGGCAGTGGGTTTTTGATCCTACTGCACGTACTGGCTTTGTGGGCGCCTAGGCAGTTTGGATGCTCACCTTACTAGACCTGGATGGAGGTGGGCGGTCCTTGGACTTCCCACAGGTCAGGGAACCCTGATTGCTCTTTGGGCTGATGAGGGAGGAGGACTTGGTCGGGGGAGGGGGACGGAAAGGGAGGCGGTGGCGGGGAGGAGGCAGAAACCTTTAATAAATAAATAAATTAAAATTAAAAAAAAGAAAGGCTATCCCAGCATGTGATGGGCATCTCCCAGGGCTACTGGAGTTTCTTATCTTTGAGCGAGTGAGCTTCTTTGAAGACTGACTCTCCGAGTAATATCCTTAGTAAATATAAGGATTATGCCAGAAAAAAAAAAATGTGTGTCTATCTGCAACTTAATTTTTATTTTACAATTCTCATTTCATTTCCCCGAATCTAAAATACCTTGGCATTAGACACACGTGATAGAAATGAATTGACATCTAACAAATTGTCTTAAACATAGGAACATTAAAAAATTCACATTTCTAAAAATGTGTTTTGTTTCATGAACTGTGTGGTCATAATGCTAAACTCAGGAGGTAAAAAGTAAACATGCTTTGGGTTAGCCTATGAAAATAGGTGTGTTGTGACTATATCTTTTGTGACTATACCTATCAATTTTCAAGTCTAAAATTCTGTATTACTCTAAATATATATACAAACACCTTAAAAAGAGCCTAATTTTTTTTCATAAAAATTATTGAGGTTTCTCACTGACCTTCTTTCTGGTTTATATTTCTAGATTAATATCTTTTTTTCTAATTTAACTTTTAAAAATTGATTCTCTGTGGACTTTACATCCTATGTTTGCATCCACTCATCTTCCCATCCCTTTCATTCTTCTCTCTGCCTTTGCAATCTCTTCTAGGGATAAAACAAAATAAAATTTAAAAAAAAAAGAGAAAAAAAATTAAAAAGAAAGATCTTGTGGAAGCTGTAGTGTGACTTAGTGAGTCACACAGTACACTCTTTAGCTCATCTGTCATTACTTGTAAGTGTTCATTCCAGTGAATCATTGGTCTGGTTCCTGGCCTCTGGTTTTTGCTGCACCATAGATCCTGGACCCTTACTTATCCAAGACTCCTCTTGGATATCCTGTTGTCATCCTGTGTCATGTAGATCCTGTAACTTTGGGTTTGCAAGGCTGGCTCCTTTACATATTCCAGTAGATCATAGATGGGGTAGATGATGGGATGGGCCAGCCTATAACTCTGTTTGTGGGTTTAGGTAGTTGCTGGATTGGTCAGATTGCCCATTCTCCCTCACCTCAATACAAGGGCGAGCGCTCCAACGCTTCCCTGACTAGCTCACACAGCAAGACTGGTTCTTCTGCTTTCATTTCCTCCAGACTAGTTTACCCAAGTCCCCATCAACAGGGTCAGCCCTACTATTGCTCAGGTGAGGTGCAGGGTCAGTTCTCATGAGTGTCGCATTTGATGAGGGACATGGTCAACGCTCTTGCCTGTTGCAGAAGGCAAGGGACTGCAGGGGAAGGGGGAGGGCTTCTTTCCTTTGTCCTTACTGTCACATGGCAGATGGTGGGTGCCGGGCCAGCTTTCCCACTCTCAGAACCTCAGGGCAGGCTCACCTGTGGAAACAGAATCAGAAGTAGGGCGGTCAGGCCCTCTGACTACATTGATTTAATTTTGGCATGGAAATGTAGTACTCCTCCAAAACAAACAAAGGTGGAGTGAATTCAGCTACTCAGGGTAGTGGAAGTGCCCCCACCAGCAGGGTCAGTACTATTATGCTGGGCAGACAAGGTGCAGTGCAGGCAGGCCTTGATTTCTGAGCTGCAGTAGGTGAGGGGCAGGCAGCTCTTCCACCCTCATGACCCAGGAGCTGTCCTCCTGCCTGCTGTAGATGATGAGAGTGGAGAGTTAAGGGGAAGCATCTTTCCCCAGGATATGACAGATGCATAGTGGGGTACCCTCAGACCTGGCTCAACTCTACCCCAACAGCAGTGCCAGCTCTATTGTATTACTAAGAGGATGTTCAGGGCCTGCTCTCCCAATGCTGCAGCTGGCGAGTTGTTAGGACACTTTACTGGTTCTCGGGACCTCAGGGCAAGTTCTCCTACCTGCTATAGGTGGTGAGGGGTACGGGAGGGCATCTCCTCCTTACTCTCACTACCATATGGCAGATAAAGGGTGATGTTCACATTCTTGGGGTAAGCTCACCTCCTCCCTATCAGCAGGGTCAGCTCTACTGTGTTCCCCAGCCAAGGAGCAGGGGCTGCTCTCACAAGTAATTCATCTTATGAGAGACAGGGTCAACTCTTTCTGTTACTGGTGGCAAAGGGTGACGGGGAGGAGGGTTTAATGACCTTAATTTTACCTTGGATCATTTCTTTCTCAGAATATTGCTATTTTGTCATATTTCAATTAATTGAAGACTAAGAATAATTTCTTGTAAGGGATGGAGAGATGGCTCAGCAGTTAGGAGTACTTACTATTTTGCTAAACGTCTCAGGTTTGGCTCTCAGCACCCCACACAGCAGATCACAATAACTCTAGTTCCAGTGGATCCAACATCTTGTTCTGGACTCTGAGAGTGTCAGGCATACAAATGCTATATAATCACACACGTTGACAAAATGCTCATGCATGTAGAATATAGTTCTTTAATCTGTTGTAAAATCTACATGGTCTTCATCTTTTTCTCTAACTGCTTTTGATGGGTTCACCTCCATGTACCCTCTACTGTGCCCCATTTATCCTTGCAACCTGTATTTGCTACTTATTCATTCACGTCTTTAGTAGTTGGCATAAATGTCATAAATTCTGACTAGTTGTCCAGAAACTGCTGTCCTAATACATTTTATTGTCTCTGCACTGATGAGATCTGCTCATTGAACCATTCCGGTGCTAAAATGGATCATTTAGGAACCTTAAAAAGGAAATTTTTAGTCAAATCTATTTATATTTAATTGCACATCTCTTAGATGTATCTACTCTTGTGTGCATAACTGTATGAGCATGAATGTGAATGTTTATGTCTGTACATTTGAGATTTGTTAATATTAACTTATTAAATCTTGGACAGTCGGATGTTATTTAAAAATCTGTCCTTTTTAACATGGAGATTTTAAAAAATGCAACCTTAATAGACCTCTTTGGACTAGGTCCAAGCTTGGGACCTCCATGGGTACAGGCCTGAGATAACTACCTCTCCCAGAGCAGGCCCTTGCAAAGGACCTCCACAGGAGCAGGTCTAGTCAGAGACATCTGCAGGACCCTGTTCAAGCCCGGAACCTCTGTGGGAGCAGGGTCAAGCTAGGGATACCTGAGAGAAGAGGTGTGAGCCAGAGATCTCCACTGGAGCAGGCCCTACGTAGTGACTTCCACAGGAGCAGGTACAAGGGAGCAACCACGATGGAGCAGGCACAAGTCAGAGACTTCTGTGGGACTGTGTCTCAGTCAGAGACCTTCAAGAGCACAGGCCAGAGGCAGCGACCTCTCCTGGAGCAGGTCCAAGAAAGTTTCCTCTGCCAGAGTAGGCCCTTGCAAGCAACCTTCATGGAGCAGGTATGTTGCGGGTGCCCCTCCCGCTTCTTCAGCCAATAGCTGCTGAGATACCAGCCCATTGGGGTGTGGTCTCTCTCCCTTTAAAAAAGCGGCCACTTCCCTCTCCTCTCTCTCTTACTTCCTGCTCCGCTTCAGGCAACTTGACTCCCTTCTTGATTGTGCAGAGGGCTGTTGTCTGGGACGGTGATCTGTAAGTTTTTTCCCCCTTTAAATAAATAACCATTCTATTAATCATAATTCCAAACTGGTGTGGGATTGTTGTGACTTACACCTTCGCCTTCACAGGTATGAGGGAACAAGGGAGCATGCTTGAGTCAGAGACCTGTGCAGGACAAGGCACAAGCCATGGACCTCTGTAGGAGCAGGGACAAGGCAGGGACATCCACAGGAAAAGACCTGAAGACCTGAGCCAGTGATCTCCCCTGGAGAAGGCCCAAGGCAGTGAACTCCACAGGAGCAGGTACAGGGGAGCAACCACTGAGGGAGCAGGCCCAAGTCAGAAACCTTTGCAGACTGGACCAAGCCAGGAACTTCCATGAAACAGGTCCTAGCCAGTGACCTCTTTGGGAGAAGGCCTGAATGACCCATGTGATTGCAGACCCCGAAGTGACCTTAAGGAACACTAAGTGACCTCTGAGATGACTGAAAACATGGCCCTGCCTACACCATGAGGAGCAACCATCTGAGTTTTGGATCCACTGGCACCTGGAAGATTAGTCACCAGAGAAACAGTTCCAACTACAACAATTAGAGGAAAAGATGGGTAGACAAGATAAGAAGACACTGAACACCACAAAGGGCAATAAGACAATAGCAAAAACTAGTAGCTCTACAACAGCAAGACTAGAACACCCCAATATAGATGAAGCTGAAGAAAATGACTAAAAGTAACTTGAGGACAATGTTTGAGGTTCTTAAAGAGGAAAAGAAAAATTTCCTCAAAGAAATGGAGGAAAAGACAAACAGAAAATTGGAAGACATCAACAAATCCCTTAAAGAAAACCAAGAAAAAGCAATCAAACAAATGAGAGAAACAAGTCAAGGCTTGAAAACCAAAATAGAGGGGGCTGGAGAGATGGCTTAGCAGTTAAGAGCATTGCCTGCTCTTCCAAAGGTCCTGAGTTCAATTCTCACCAACCACATGGTGGCTCACAACCATCTGTAATGGGGTCTGGTTCCCTCTTCTGGCCTGCAGGCATACACACAGACAGAATCTTGTATACACAATAAATAAATAAATATTAAAAAAACCAAAATAGAAACAATAAAGAATCACTAACCAAGGACATTATGATAAAATGATCAGGAACCACAAATGCAAGCATAAACATCAGTATATAAAAGGTAGAAGAGAAAATTTCACATGCTGGAGATACAACAGAAGAAATAGACTCATCAGTTAAAAAAAAATTAAATCTAACAAAAAACTTTGTAACATGAGGGCCTGCTCATTGGGGTTTCTGTCATGCCCAGTTCCCCAGACATTTAGTCCTAGAGAAAATCACACAGAGATCTCCAAAAGTTATAAGACTGATTGGCCCATTTGCTCAGGCTACTTATTAGCTCTTGTAGCTTGTATTATCCCATTATTCTGATCTATTTTAGCCATATGACTCGGTACCTTTTTCAGCTGGCAGGTCACATTCTGCTTCCTAGGTGGTCTGCGCAGGACTGGGAGGAATCAACTTCCTCCTTCCCAGAATTCTCCTGTTCTCATTGCATAATTTTTTACCTCCTGTCTGCTTTTCCTGCCTATACTTCCTACCTGGCTAATCAGCGTTTATTTGAAACATCACTGACAAAATACAGATAATTCTGCCATACCACTTCCCCCTCTTTAAAAAAAATAAAAACAACAAAACAAAACAAACAAAAAAAACAAAGGAAAATAACCATAGTCCATTTTTTTTGTGAATGTGGGTGTAGTATTTTAAGCTACTTTCAGTTGGGGGAGCTGATAATCTTATGGAGATCTAAAGAAAATTTAGAGTTATGATCAAGTCCTGACTGAAGTATTCTGAGAGTCTTGATCATCTCAGACAGCAGTCTTGAACCTATTCTGGATGAAGAACTCAGTCATCTGGGCCATCTATTACTGCCAAAAAATTTTTAGGTTTTGTTTTATCAAAGCTAATTTTTCTTAATTTTGAATAAATTTAGAGCCTCTCATTTATTGTGGAAACAAAAGCAACATCTCTTTTTCAAAGTAACATACTTTTTGATTTCAATTTTGAAGTCAAGGTATTTTTAAGATACCTATCTTGGATTAATTTTGCAGTATTTCTAAGCAGATATCTTTTAGCAGCTATTGCTTCTTTCTCAACATTTAAACAATGTAAAGATAGCATAATAGCATACAGTATCAAGATTTTTTGTGTATTTTTTATCTTTACGTGGCTTTATTTTAATCTCTATTTTTTTTATTTTTACTTTTAACTTTTGGCTTTTTGAGACTGGTTTTCTATGTATCTTTGTCCTGGACTCCCTCTGTAAACTAGGCTATCCTTGAACTCACAGAGATCTATCTGTCTGTCTCTGCCTCCCAGGCAAATCCTACTGGCATGTGTCAACACAACTGGCTACTTTCTTTCTTTTTTCTTTTTCTTTTCTTTTTTTTTTTGTACTTTGAGAACTTTAACCTTTAGCCTGTATATATTTTTAACATAGTGTAAACCCTTTAGACTTTTTTTTTTTGTCTTTGAATCTCTCTTTATGTATATCTCTCTATTTTTGACAACGTGGGTCTTTAATTTGCTAAGGAATATGGGGAAGATTTAAGGCGTGGCTTTGATGACTAGATTCAGCCTATTCCTTAGCTTTATGAAATTTTTCCCTCATGGTGAAGATACTGGTAACCACGTTTTTTTTCCACAACTCTATGGCGTTTTAAGGTCCTTGTCAGCAAGCAAGCTGCAACAGTATGTCCATAGCTCCATAGTCAGGAACACCTACTTGAAAGAGTCAGAGTTTTTCCTGGCAGGACTTCCCAGAAAGCTGGCATTTTAAAACAGTGCAGTTTTTTTGTTTTTTGTTATGGCTGAAAACTGAAATATTTTATTCTAGTCTTTTTTAAGCTTTTTTAGGCTTTCTGTGGAAAGTAGTTATCCACGTGGGTGCCATTCTGTAATATGAGGGCCTGCTCATTGGGGTTTCTGTCATGCCCAGTTCCCCAGACATTTAGTCCTAGAGAAAATCACACAGAGATCTCCAAAAGTTATAAGACTGATTGGCCCATTTGCTCAGGCTACTTATTAGCTCTTGTAGCTTGTATTATCCCATTATTCTGATCTATTTTAGCCATATGTCTCAGTACCTTTTTCAGCTGGCAGGTCTCATTCCACTTCCTTGGTGGTTTGCGCAGGACTGGGAGGAATTAACTTCCTCCTTCCCAGAATTCTCCTGTTCTCATTGCATCACTTTTACTTCCTGTCTAGCTTTCCTGCCTATACTTCCTGCCTGGCCAATCAGCATTTATTTGAAACATGATTGACAAAATACAGACAATTCTCCCATACCAAGCTTAACACAAAATATCCAGAAAATATGGGACACCATGAAAAGACTAAACCTAAGAATAATAGGGATAGAAGAAAATGAAGAAGTCCAGCTTAAAAGCATAGAAAATAACTTCAACCAAAATCATAGAAGAAAATTCTCCCAACCAAAAGAAAGATATACATATTAAGAATCAAGAAGCTTACAGAACAGCAAATAGACTGGATCAAAAGTGTCCATCACGTTTTAATCAAAATACTGTTCACACAGAATAAAGAAATGATGTGGGAAGGTCATTTGTCAATCTGTTGTTTCATTGGTTAATCAATAAAGAAAACTGCTTGGTCTGATAGGTCAGAAAATTAGGTAGGTGCACTAGACAGAAGAGAATGCTGGGAAGAAGGGAAGTGAGCCAGATGCCATGCCTCTCCTCACTGATCAGATGTGATGGAGCAAGCCACCAGGTCAGACATGCTGAATCTTTCCCAGTAAGACACCACCTCGTCATGCTACACAGATTAGTAAATATGGGTCAAGCAAGATATGAGAGTTAGCCAAGAAGAGGCTAAATAAAATGGGCCAGGCAGTGTTTAAATGAATACAGTTTGTGTGTTGTTATTTCAGGTGTAAATCTACCTGCAGGAGCCAGGCAGGACAAAAGCAGGCCTGCCTGCAGCTCCTTCAACAAAGAAAGAATCTTAAAAGCTGCAAAGGAAAAGAGTTAATTATCATATAAAGGCAAACTTAACAAAATTACATCTAATTTCTCAATAGAACCAATGAAAGTCAGAAAGTCCTGGTCAATTGGTTAGATCTGCATAGCAACTAGTACAGCTCCCAGTTTCTGCTTCCCACCCCTAGATTCTGGGTTTCTTGCTCTGTGTATGGAATTGATTTAATGGCTTTTTTAATTTGTCAAGCAACACATATTTCTTAGTATTTAACCAGTACCAAGGCAAAAACTAAAGCAGTCTAGGACCGATCCCTGTCACCGGTTGCATTGTTTCCAGCCATGACTCTGCAACCACCCTATTTGCTGGACAATAAAGGCTACTGTTTTCCAGATCCCATGTAATATGGCAGATTTCGTTACCAATGCAACCTTTCGTACCTTTTTGCTAATACTATGGATTGTATTATATGAGGCTTATGTGACTATGGGGATACCTCAATTTATTGGTTACTAAGTTTCAGTTTTCTTCTTCGTATTCTATCAGTAAGGAAGAATATGGCACTCTTATGAATGATCCAATCTTCACAGACTAATAATGAACAGCTGGTTAACAGTATTAATAATCATTGAAAATCAAAGGTTATCTGAGAAAGTTAATACTATGACAGACAAAACTGAATTCATATCTAAGGGTACTAGGAAGTTATCTAAAAGGATTCATACTATTGAATTTAACAACCAAAAATTGTCAAAATTTATGATAAATTAACAGAAAAAAATGTATCTCCAAGATGGCAATATATATGATATTCAGGTAAAGTCCAAGGGGGAGATGTTATCCTTAAAGGAGAAAATTCAACCTTGGAATCACAGATGCAGTCTGAGGACCAGAGACTAAATGCCTTGATGAAATCACTAGAAATATATACAGGCCAGGATATTCATGCTTTAAAAAAGACAATAATAAAAAGATTTTAAATGATTGAGGAAATTATTGGAGCTGATGAACAGGGAACGAAGGCACAAAGACAGGGTGCAACATCACCAGTGGCTGTCAGAAATGGCTTACCTAGGGTTTTAGCTTCCTACCCTGTAATTTACTCTGACAAAGCATCCGTTTCTAAAGGATCAAAAGGAGTCAAAAAAGGTAGATGGGTACCTATAGGAATGAATGATCTAAAAGAAATTAAGCAAACTGTTGTAACTTATGTCTTGCATTCTGCATTTGTTAGGGAGATGATAAAGACTCCGGCTTCTAATATCAAGGCAACACACATAATTTTTTTTTTTTTTAGTTAGTTTCAGCAGACCTGTAAGATGGACCTCTCTTGATGTTTAGAATTTATTTGAGAAAGAAAGCCAAAATTTTGGAACAACAGGGAAAAGCAAAAGGCCTTGAGATTTCCCAAGATCAAATTCTTGGTGAATGCCCTTATGCTGACCCACAGGTAAAAGCTCTTTACGATGATGAAATCTTGTCCCTATGCCACAAAACAGCTTGGTACAGGATTCAAGAACTAGGAAAATACTTAAATCGTATACCAGGGTTAGACAAGGACAGAGAGAACCATTTACTGACTTTTTACAAAAATTAAGTAAGGCTGTACAAATAGGAATAACAGACCCAGATGTCAGACATGTAATTTTTGAATCTCTAGCTTTTGAAAATGCAAACTAAAAGGCAAAAAGATAATTGGGCCTTTAAAGGTTAGATCAGCACCTACGGAGGAATGGATTCTGCATACAGTGAATGTTCAGACATTTGACTATAATACTGAATCTTGGGTGGGAGAAGCAATTTCCAAAGAAATGAGGAGACACCAAACTGCCAAATGTTTTAATTGTGGTAGGATAGGACATCTGAGAAGGGATTGTAGACAAAGAATATCTAGGAATAATATCTCCTCTGGGAATGGTAAAAATAGGAGACCTCGGCCTTCAGGTAAGTGTGGCAAAGTCTGACATTGGACCAATGAATGTAGATCAATAATAGACAGACAAAGCAACCTGATACAATCAGGAAACTCCTTGAGGGGCCTTTCACAGACCCCCAAGCACAAAGTGGCCCAGTCATTCCCAGTAACTCTGGAGGACATGTCACACGAGGAAAAATAAAGAATCCAGCACCTTCTGTAAAAGACCATACTGTTCTAAATGATGGTATAAATGTGGAGGATACATCAAAAATTCAAATAGAAAATAAGAAATATATATTCTGGCAAACTTCTATAAATGATCAAAGAACAAAGCCAAAAGTACATATATATATATATATATATATATATATATGTATGTATATGGCATTGTGATTGTTGGATTAATAAACACAGGTGCTTATATGAATATCATTACTTCAGAATCTTGGCATCCAAATTGGCCTCTTCAAGAGGCAGATGTTCAATTACTAGGAATTGGAACCATATCGCAAGTTAAACAAAGCACGACAGTGAAGCTGAGGCCATATGTAGCTGGCATTGCAATAAATTTATGGGACTGTGACCTGATATAGCAATGGAATATCCAGATTAACATTTCTTCAGTCCCCAAAACTCATAATTCTGGGAAGGATATAATAAGGCACGATGAACAAAGGTCACCAGCCATTTAGGCTGTACAAAAACATAAAGCAACTAGAAAACCTTTGGAGGTACCAACAGCCCTACTTTTAAAATGGTTAACTGAGAAGCCAATATGGATCAAACAGTGGCCTCTAGCTGAAGATAAATGGGACCTCCTAAAACTGAGACACTTCTGTAAAGCAAGGGACATGGTCAAACACACAAAATGTCAACCTACAAAATGAGAAAATATGTTTAACAACCCCATATCAGATAGAGGGATGATCTACAAATATACAAAGAGCTGAACAAATTTGTCATCAAAAGAATAATTTATTCAGTAAAAAAATGGAGTACAGACCTAAACAGAGAACTCTTAGCAGAGGAATCTAAAATGGCTGAAAGACACTTAAGAAAATGCTCAATATCATTAGTTATCAGAGAAACACAAATCAAAACAACTCTGAGATTCCATCTTACACCTGTAAGAATGGATCAAAAACAAGATCAAAAACACTGATGACAACTTATGCTGGAGAGGATGTGAGATAAAGGGAACACTTCTCCATTGCTGGTGGGAGTGCAAACTGGCACAGTCACTTTGAATATCAGTATGGCAACTTTTCAGGAAACTAGGAAACATCATACCTCAAGACCCAGCAATATGACTTTTGGTTTTATACTTAAAGGTTGCTCAATCATCTCACAAGGCATGTATAGTCAGAGGCTGTTCATTTGTTCCTAGCTGTTCAGACCTGATATACTACACAGAAACTATAGTAATTGCAATACTGTTTGGTCAATAACTTACTCGTATTTCTAGCTAGCTCTTAGTTTGGAACAATGGTCTGTATTCTGTCAATTATATTTTAAATAAATGCTGATTGCCCAGTAGCCAGGCAGGAAGTATAGACAAACAGGAAGTAGAGGCCGGTCAATAAGAACAGGAAAATTCTGGGAAGAAGGAAGACTAGTTGGCAGTCCTGTTCCAGCCACAGAAGAAGCAAGATGTGACTGCCTTGCTGAATAAGGTACTGAGCCACATGGCTGGCATAGACAAGAATAATGGGATAACAAAAGTTATGAGTTAATAAGCCTAAACTAATGGGCCAAACAGTTTATAGTTAGTCTTAACACACCACTTCCCTTTTCCTGTCCAAATAAAAATGAAGGTTTTGTAGATATAAAACATTGGACTGACAAAGTTAAAATAGATATTATATATTTTTAAAATTTTTCCAGATACAAATAGACTAAATATTGTAACTTTAATTCTTGCTTGAGCTTGTTTTCTTATATGTAATTTTACTATGTTAAAGTTAAAAACATTCTTTTTATTCAGATAGAAAAGAGGAGATAATGTGGGATTCCCCTCTTCATGCTCGAAGCTGCTTTTCTCTATAGCAGGACAGAATATAGCCATGGAGAGAGAGAGAGAGAGAGAGAGAGAGAGAGAGAGAGAGAGAGAGAGAGAAGGCAGAGCCAGAAAGATGTCATGTAGTTGCTGGAGAGAGACACCAGATCCTTACCAGCAAGCCACAGCCTCGTGCTGGTACACCAATGAATAGAAATAGGTTAATTTAAGATGTAAGAGCTAGGTGTAAATATGCCTTAGTCAGTGGCTAAGCAGCATTGTAATTAATATAGCTTTTGTTTGATTATTCAGGTCTGGGCAGTCAGGAATAAATGAGTAGTCTCTGATTACAGACATGTGCTCAATTATTTTCATATCAGCATTATTTTTCATAACCAGAACCTGGAAACAACTTAAATGCCCCTTGATCAAAGAATGGATAAGGAAAATGTGGTACATTTATACAATGGAGAACTACACTGTTGGGGAAAAAAATGACAGCTTAAAATTTGTGGGCAAATGGATGAATCTAGAAAATATCATATTGTGTGAGGTAACTCATATCCAGAAAGACAATTTATAATATGTACTCCCTCATAAGTGGCTTTTAGACATAAAGCAAAGAAAAACCAGCCTATAATTTACAATCCCAGAGAACCAAGACAAGAAAGAGACATATCTGGATCTAATCTACATGGGATGTTGAAAAAGAAAAAATCTCCACAGTAATTTGTGAGCAGGGGATCATGGGAGACGGTAGAAGGGGAGGGAATAGGAAGAGAAGGGAGCAGGAAAAATATAGTTCAATAAAAACAATCTTTAAAAAATGCAATCATTTTTGAAGAACAAATGCTACTAGAATTTGTCTTTCTAAACTAAATACTTGGGATGAAGAGAAAATTTATCTTTCTTGGTTAAAACAAATAAAAGAAAAACCAGAAATATTTAAACAGAAGTTTTTGTGAAAATAATGCTTTTATTTTCTTATATTCAAGTTAAATGAAGCACAATCTTTACTCTATTTTCTGTATATTTACTTCAAAGAAAATTTAAATATGTAACAGGAAGCTTAAAGCTTGGTTTGATATATTACTTTTGATGAATGTGTAGGTTAAAATGATAAATGAATCTCATTCTATATTATGTCAATGAAATAAATCACTAATGCCATAAATGACATTAGAATATTAACATTCCACTCACTCAATATGCTTTCTACTTGTCTTTCATCTGCAAGCCTGTTCATTTTAGTCATACATGTCTTAAGCTTTACAAGACTGGAAAACTATTATTGATTGTGGTCACTTTACCTATAAAAGCTCTTTGGTAGGCTATGCATCACTTGTTGAAACAGGCATTTGCTAGAAGAATACACATTCCTTTTTCCTCCAGTTGATAGAAACATCATTTTTCTGCAAATTGGACATAGTACCTATAACATGTGTGCCACCAAGAAGAGTTAACTTTTTTTCAGGAGGAGTATCTGGAATGTATTATGATTTGAAAACTCCATCATTACCCCTGTGGAAATTCAGTTGGTATTGCAGCAGTGTTGCTCAGTGTAATATATATGGAAGTGTTCTTATGAGTATGCCACCCATTATCCCAGGAGTGAACTGGACATGCAAAGAGTAAGCAGTTGTTGAAATGAAACCAGCTTATATTTTCTCTATGACATCATAGGAGTCACCTTCCATGAAGCTAGAACAAAATACCTGACAAAGCAACTTATAGGCAAAAGTCTGTACTTTGACTTATTGTTCATGGGTACGAATCATATTGCAGGGAAGTTCTGAGAGTTAGAATTTGAAGGCATTAGTCTCATTGCATCTACAGTCAGGAAGAAGAGAGTAAGGCATGCTCGTGTTTAGCTAGCCTCATAGTTTTATTAAGTACATGACCCAAGCACCTCATGCCATGCCCTATTAGTGTAGGTCTTCTCAACTCAATTAACACAATCAAGATGATAATTCTTCAGATGTGCGTCAAGGGACCATTATAATCTACATAAGTTTTAAAGATATTCCTAGAGTCTGGCTCATAGGTGATATTTAAATCATGTCATGTTGACAGTAACACTTGCCATGACAGATGGTACACATGGTCATTTATTACCCTTCCACCCCATGATGATCCATCACACAGTCCCTTGCTGAATGCCAACATCACATGAACTTCTCATTCTCTAGGACCATAGATTACATAAAGGTATACTATTTATGTCATATAAAATCTGTGTTATTCTCATTCATCAGTAAAGAAGTGCTGGGCATAAAAAGAGGCAAACATATGCATACATACAATATTGCTTTATGAATGTAAATAAGATGATAAAACTCCTTAAACTTTTAATTTGAGAGCTTTCAAAGTGAATGTTTATTAACTGCATGTGAATTGATCATTCTAGAAATTCATGTATATTCAATGATAGTTGGAATACTGACTTTAGAAAAATTCTATTGAAGTGTTCATGTACTAAAAAAAATGAAGGCTTCCTATAAAAGTGGCAGCAAAATATTACCTAATAATAAGTAATAGAAAAATTAAAATTTACAATAACCTTAGGGAAATGGTGATAAGTTTTATCATCAAATTATTTGTTTATTTATTTTTAAACTATTTATTATTAAACTATTATTAAACAATTTGTATTTTGTTCTTGTTTGGTTAATTAGTAGACTTTTGTCATTTCAAAATTTCATGCATGTTTGTAATATATTCTGCTTATTCTCCTTGAACACTCTAGTACTACTTTTGAATAAAATTTACTGTGATATTGAGTTTAAAATTTTGGTTTATATAGATGGCAGGGAAATGTGCTTCTCTTTGATGTGTATGAGCTATTAAAGTCATGTATATGACTTCATTCTTTGATTTGATAAGTAATTATCTATGGTATTTGTGCCAAGAGCTGTGAATAATGCCATAAAAAAGAAAGCCATTGTAACTAACAAAAAATATTTCTAAATATACTATTTCAAGTAATCAAAAAATCTTTTTAAACAATGTGTTGTTTAAATAATCTACTTTAGCTCCAAATCTTTAGATGTAAGTACATATCTCAGAATACCCGAAGAATCCAGAAAAAGTAAAAGGGTATCACTACTTTGTTAGGGGGTGGGGAAACAAATAAGAAGGGAATATTAGGGTACAAGCGATATTACTGGGGCAATTAGGAAAAGGTTGGGAAGGGATAATATAAAAACAGAGAGACGTGGACAAAACAACAGAATGGATCTGAAAAAGGGATAACAAAATTTACTATTAGCTATTTACCTAAAAATACATTATAACACATGTTAAGTATGTATATAAGTAAATACACTTATAAGTTTCAATGAATTGCTTTTATCTATGTTGACAATATTTCCCCTAAAAGCCAAAGACCACCTAACAAAACCCTCAATATTGGGCATGAGAAGCCATTTCTTGGTCCGTGTTGTTTAAAAACTCCCAAAACATACAGGCCATTATTACTGTTGTTAGCTACTCCCAGAGGTGGAAGGTACAGCTCTACTGCTAAAGACACCATGTACTTCAGACACAGAACACAGCGGCCCCTGAACTGGAACTGACCCAAATGCCTCTTCCCTGAGTACTAGATTTCACAGTAACAAATGGTATCATGCAATCTTTCAAAGGAAGGAAGTAACCAAAAGTCCTACCCAGTTATGATTCCTATGAACCAGAACAATAACCAATATACCTTAAGAATCCACATATAGTGGCACATATAACTTGGCTATAACTAACAGTTCTCTAATGGTACTGAAGACCTGTTCAACTAGAGTTAAATCATGGCTAGTACTGGAAATCTAGCCTACTAACAGGGCTAGTGAAGTCGTGGAGCTTGAAGGAGAACATAGCACTACCACTTTAGAAAGGCAGCATGATTCCTAAGAACAACCTAAATCTTTGAAATTAAACTCACAGATAAGTAAAGATTTTTTCCTCTCATTAAAGAAATTTTTGCTTTATGTGTATGGATATTGTTCTTGCTTGTATGCCTCTGCATCATATGCACGCCTACATGCAGAGATCAGAAAAGGTTATAGGATTCCCTATTACTGGAGTTGCAAAGTTGTAAACTGTCATGTGGGTCCTGTGAATTAACATGCATACTCCTGAAGAACAAGAAGCACTCTTAACCACTAAGCTATATCTCCAGTGCCAAGGAAACCTTTTGTGATAGATGGACACCATCATAGAACACTATGACCAATCAAAATTCAGAATTTGTAGCCCAGTCACCATGGATATATCTACAAAGCTGTTCGTTAGGCTCAGAGAGCGTTGCTGAAGAAGGGTAGAAGGATTACAAAGACCAGAAGATCAGGGAGTTTGTTGTCAGTCTTTGTTTTCTAGTAAAGCAAGAAGCTACACTCATAAAGCATCATCAACATTATCTGCCTAAGTATCAACTAGATATGGACATAGATATGCCAAAATGGATGGGGGGAACAAGCAGGGGCCTCAAATATGCATGAAGAACTATAGGCAATTAAGAACTGTTGAAAATAGGAGATATAATCTTCCCCATGAAAGAGCACCCAAGCTGGGTATCTAATACCAAATGGTCATCCCTGAAAACACACGTAGGATTAGTCTTATATAGATTAAGCAGGTTATATTCAGTAATATAAATATAACGCACACACGTAAGAATAGTCAATGAAAAAAGAGGCCATAAATTAAAAAAAAGAGGAACAAGGATTATATGGGAGGGTTTGGCGAGATGAAAGGAAAGGGAGAAGACGCTATTGTATTTGAATCTAAAATATAAATGGAAAATAAATGTGAGCCTCAAAACACTCATTATAGCCCTTAAAAATAATAAAATCAGGTTTAGTGTCTTATTATTTGACAATACTAAAAAAGCATTACCAACAAAATTTTCTTAATGAGGATCAATGGCTTATAAGAAAATGGGACATTACCCTCTTGAAAATATGTTTTATCTCTACTCCTAAAAGCACTGAAAATAATTTTGTGCTGAAAAGTTCAGGTGTTAATAGGACTGTATTGAAGGTGCAGTCAGGGAAATTTAATGCTAATGGAGAATGAGTTTTACATTTGCTGTCACCAATAGTTTTTCACTTGTATATTTCCTTAAAAACTATGCAAGAGAGTGGTTGATGAATAAAATCTACTCTATATTATTTCCAAATGTTGTGTTTTGAATTTAAAATACTAATTACAAGTAATAAAAGAAGTTTCTTTTAGTTATATTACAATATGTTTTCAGTAATGATGTTACTGGTCTCCTGGATTTTAGGGATGTCAAGAATAACAGATTTCCTTCACTAGACAGTGCTGGTTTTTTTCTTGGCATCATTGCAAAATTATTTCCATTTATCTGAAAGTTTGAGTTAAGTAAAATGTTTTCTTCATGATGACATACTCATGTGACCTGGCACTTGGGTATAACTAGGAGCAAGAGGATTCAATTCACACCTGGAAAAACTTTCCAACTCTTAGCAGTGTTTGATGGTGGTTTTCTGCCTTTTTAGGATAGTCTAGCCACACACTGATGGCCGTGTTGGCATTCTGTTCATGGACAATCATTTAGTCCGTCTTTCATTCAAGATTATCTTTGGTGTTTTGTATGAAATGGGCTCCTATTAGCTCATGTATTTGATTATTTTATCCCAATTGGTAGAACTGTTTGGAAAGGATTAAGAGTTCTGGGTTTGTTAGAGAAGATGTGATAACAGAGGGCAGACTCAGAGTTCCAAAAGGTTTTCACCATGGCCACAGTCTCAGGCTTGTGGTGTGTCTCAAGATGTAATCTCTTAGCTATGGTTTCACTTCCTTGCCTGTCTTACTGCCTTCTGGATGTTCCTGACTGTTGTGGACACTCACTCTTTGCAACTGTAAGACCCAAATCAAATACTTTCTCTTGTAAGTTGTCTTGGTCACGATGCTTTATTATATACGATAGGAAAAATCATTGGCTCACCATCTGGTGGAAAAAAGTTAAGAATTTTTAAAAATCTATCTTAAAGATGTAATGTTCTAGGTAAAATACTGGTATAACTTAGGTCTGATAACATTGTAGGTCTATTGATATGTAGTAAATTCTATGAGTAAGTGGGGAATGACAGACAAATGGAGTAGCAACTATTAAAAGAACGGTCATCTTGAAGAAATGACATCGGCATAGAACAATAAGTTGAGCAAAGTAAGAGTATTTGGGAGAGTCCCTGACACAGAAATGCTGCAGAAAAGTAGAAGAAATCACACACAAAATTGAAGCCCCATTATGTCCAATTATTATATTTCACACTCAATGTCTTCTATCTATCTATCTGTCTGTCTATCTATCTATCTATCTATCTATCTATCTATCTATCTATCTATCTATCTATCATCTATCTATCTACTATGCATGTATGTATGCATCTATCATCTATGTATGTATGTATGTATGTATGTATATATGTATCTATCTATCTATCTATCTATCTATCTATCTATCTATCTATCTATCTATCTATCTATCATGTACCATCTATCATATATATGTAGGTGAGGAGTTGAAATTGGAGATAAGAGTACAGCTTGCTAAAATTGGTTATCTCTTTCTAATGGAGTTCCAACTCAGATTTTCAGCCTTAGTAACAGGTGTCATTACTACTGATCATTTTTCTTGTCTTCCTAAATGGTTCTATTTCTTTATTTTTGATCATATTATTTAAGGTCCTAAAACATAGCACAAAATAAATAAGAAAGCAGTGGATATGCTAGCTTTGTTTTTCCTCTTTATTTAAAAACACATCTAATAAATAAGAATAAAACAGTACATATTTTAAATGGTATTTATCAAAGTGAGAATATTCCACTCATTTCTTAATTTATTGGACACTTTTGTGATTGTTTGGTGAGAGAGCGTTTCCCTGTGTAGCCCTGGATGTCATGGAACTCATTCTACAAACCAGACCAGCCTCATATTTAGAGACCAGCCTTCCTTTGTCAACCACCCAGGTGCTGGATTTAAAGGCATGGGCCACTACTGCCCTGGCTTTAAACAGTAATTTTTAAAATGCTTCCTTGAAAGTGGAGTCTCATTATGGTAGCCCTGGCAGGACTAGAATTCAATCTGTAGACCAGGCTGACCCTGAACTCAGCCAGAATCATACCCGTGTCTAGGTATGTCTAAGTCAAGTGCTAGGCTTAAAAGGGTATGGTAGTACCACTCAGCAGAGAGGCTAATTAAAAACAACAACATTGTGAGTGACTTTTAAACTTTGCAAGAAAGTTAAAAAAACAGGAAAAGAAAGTTAATCATTTTATAAATACCTATAGCTACTTTAGCAAACAAAAATCCCAGTGCTAGGTCTGGTTTAATTCTTGATGAGTTGCTAATGCCAGAAGCTCCTCAAACAACAAAATCTCTTGTTCTTCTTTTGTTGCATACCGGAATAAATAGTAAACTTCCAGTGTTGAGGACACCACATACTTTAGAGTAAACATAGAACAATAACACTGGTTAGTTCTTACAATACTAGAAAGTAAGTTTAAACCAGTAGCCTCTGTTTGACAACTTGTACTCAAAGACAAGGAACAGATAATTCTATCTTGGGAAGATAGTGACTTTGCAAAATTCTTTCAGAAGTAACATTGTGGTTTGTTCATTAAAAGTCATTTTTGTACCATTTCTCTAATGTTAGGTAACAGGAACTTAAAAGAAGTGAGATAAAACATACACACAAGTATATACTTGAGCATATACTGCAACAAGAAGTTGTGTTGCACATTCAAATATTAACTGACTTTAGAGTTACTATTACATATTTCCTTTTCTCTAGTAATTATTGTTCTATTATACTTTTATAATTAATATTATTTTCTGGATTTTTAAACTTTCATTTATGTATAAAAGGATATATATTGACTTTCCTTTGATTATTGGTAGTTTTGAAAGTTATTTTTTCAATTAATTTTTATTCTTATGCAACAATTTTATTTTTAAAGTAATTATGCTCAAAGCATTTGTCAGATGGAGGTTAACACTCCTACATAATTACTTTAAAAAATCTGAATATCTGGGTATTGTGAATTTTGAAGTACTTGAACCACTATGTTTATTAAACCTGTCAAGCAAGAAATGCTATTAAAAATATAGCATTAGATGATGCACAAAGGCTAATGGTTAAATTTTCTCAGTTCCTGTTCATTTAATATGTTATAAAATGTTGAGGTACAAAAATAAACATTTATTTGTAGCCATAATTGACAGATTCTTCCATGGTGTCTAATCGAGTATATAATTAACTAAAATAACAAGCCCAGAAATATGTAATTGCAGCACAATATTTGCTATTGGGAGCTGTTAAAGTGCCATGCTCCCTGCTGCTATACATAGTATTAATATTAAGTATATCCTGGCACATTTACCCTCTATCAAGAAAACCAAGTAAAAATGAAAATATTCATTCACTCATGGAATTTTTCTCTTTTTATGTGCAGGTTTTCTGTTATCGTCTATGCAAAGGTAGAATTAATATTTTAAATAATTATTTTTCTTTTTATGCTAAGAAATTTTAGATTATGAATACTTGTAAAAAAGTCAATGGAATTTACCAGTAGATTAATATAAATTTTGAACGAAGGACGTGTGAATGGCTTAAAATATTTAAGTAGGTCCTCTGTCTCTATCTCCATCCATAGCCAGATGAAGGTTCTATTGTGATATGCAAGATATTCATCAGTATGGCTATACGATAAGGCCAGTTCAGGCACCCTCTCCTCTGCTGCCCAAGGAACAAGCTGGGGACATCTCCTTGGACACCTGGGAACCCCTCTACAGTCAAGTCTCTTGCCAACCCTAATATGGCTCCCTTAATTAACATATCTACTTTCCTGCTCCCATATCCACCCTTCCTCCATCCCAATCCATCCCATTCCCCCACGTTCTCCCCAATTCTCTCCTTCTCTCTTCTCTCTCCCCATCTCCCCTTACCCCCACCCCATCCCCACCCCAGTGCTCCCAATTTTTGCCTGGCAATATTGTCTCCTTCCAATATCCAGGAGGACACCTATATGTTTTTCTTTGGGCTCACCTTCTTATTTAGCTTCTCTAGGATTACGGATTATAGGCTCAATGTCCTTTATTTATGGCTAGAATCCACTTATGAGTGAGTATATACCATCTTCATCTTCTCGGGTCTGGGTTACCATACTCAGGATAGTCTTTTCTATTTCCATCCATTTGCATGCAAAATTCAAGATGTCATTGTTTTTTACTGCTGAGTAATACTCTAATGTGTACATATTCCACACTTTCTTTTTCTTTTCTTT